>NC_056726.1:1023178244-1023215744 GCF_019279795.1 Protopterus annectens | reverse complement strand
CCAGTGGAGTACCCCAGGGTTCTGTGTTGGTCCAGCTCTTGTTTGGCATTTATTTATCAGAAGTCAAGACTAATCCGGAAGATCTCTGGCTCACCAGGTTTGCAGGTGACTGTAAATTGGGAGCTATTTTAGATTTCCCCATGACACAGAAATTGTTCAACAGGGTGTGATACAAACAAATAATTGCTTCCAGGACCACAGATTAAAACTCAACTTGAAGAAATGCATTACAGCATTCTTTGGGAAGTCGTTCACTCAAGCTAATTACTCCATGGATAAAACACACCAAAAAGATGACCCTGTAGTTAGGGATTTGGGAACATATGTTGATTGTAATTTGGCCTTTAACCAACATGTAGCTAATTCAGTAAGAAAACCATTCTGTGTTGCCAATCTCATAACCAAAGGTATGGCATCCAAGTCCAAGGAAGTTATAGTACCACTCTACTCAGTCCTTTTCAGACACATTCATCAAATACAATGCCCCCTTTGACATACAGTTTACCAGACACTTGCATCAGCTGGAATACCGTCAAAGTTTTCTCACAAGGAGAATCCAGGATATGAATACTCTATCCTATACAGATTGCTTTAATAACCCACCTGTTTACTCAGTCTGCTACTGGTTACTGATAGGTGGTTATTGCCTGGCATATAGGGCATCCACAGACCCACCTCTGATGGATCTCTTGAACATCTGCAAACCAAGCAGCACCATGAACACTAGATCCAAGGACCTTAACTTTGCCTGCAGCATTAATAAAACATGCTGGAGTGACAGAGCCCCAAGGACCTGAACTTTGCCTGTAACATAAATAACACATGCGGGAGAGACCGATATGTGTATCAGAGGATCCCCACACTATGGAACAGGCTCCCCATCTATGTGATGTGGAGTTCATCCCTGACCCGTTGCAAGTAAAACCTTAATCATTGGATGGGAAATTGTAAATTCATCCTTGTTTTGACACCCATGGCCCTCATGGATTAGTTAACTAATCTCAAACTAACATGGCACCTCCCCCCAACATACAACCCTTTGGTACCTCAGTACTACCATACACCCACCATATAGGTATTCTTTGCATTCGAGGACAAAACTAGGTTGGTTTGAATGGCTAGGTTTATAAAGAACTATATTCAGTGTTTCCTACTGCCTCAGGGAGAGCAATACATTAGTTTTCTGGGGTACATTTGCAGCTACCCATCCAGTTGTCATGATTTATGTTGAAAGTTGCAGGGCTACTAATCTGTTTTTCAAATAAGTCACATAAATAAAATATAATATCTCAAACTGCATCACCTGTCTATTGGTAATCCAAAAAAGGTGGTGTTGAGCAGCACCTTTATTATTGTCATGCTTCAGCACCCCCTTCTAAAGTAATACAGAAGTTTATGTCGCTCAACTTCTTGATTCTCCTGTGACTACCCACCCTTCACTTGTGCCATTTCCAAAACGCACCCGTTCTTTTCTTTTGAGCATCTTTCATTTTATAATACGTCTGTTTCTATTTTTAAAGCCATGAACAAAAATATTAATTTTCAAGTTTGCAAAATTAGCTTAGATTTGATCTTTAAGACACTATATGGCTTTAGACCAAAATATTACAGAGGCACTACCCCCATGCAAGCTGTTGATTACATCTGCTCAACTTTAGCAACTTGATAGATGCAGTCTATATGCACCTATTATAAGTTTTTACTACAGTATGCATGTGGACACCATGCTTAACCATGGTTGATATTTGCTGATATATCACTATGAGATGATGACACTTTACCAGTTAAGGTTCAAGTAATGTGAGTCTGTTAGCACAAGGCTGCGACCTAGTTTTCACACACTCCAGCTTTATTTTTCTGGTTTAATTTCTCAAAGTGTTTTGGGTTTCTAACACCATAATAGGAATGGATCCCATTCCTAAGTCAGGGTATGATTAGATTTCACGAAACTGGTATTGTTTCATTCTTTGTTGCTAGTCATGAGTGCTCTTCTCAGAACCCACAATGTGACCAGAATTGCTTCCTTCTGTAATTCATTTAGAATTACATATATTAACAACATTTTTAAATATGATTGTAAATTCTTTTTTTCATTAAATCTGTTGATCTTACTGCTGTTGGAACTGTCCGGATATCTTTCTTCCATATTTCTCTTGTTTCTGTTTGCTAATCCTGAAATTTTATAGCTTTGTGTCTTTCTGTACAAAAGACAGTATGATCATTGAGTGTAGCAATTTCAATCATCAATGATACTTTTGACATCTTTTCATGGACAACTATATCTTGATTTTCTTGCATATGATTTTGAGCTGTTGGTAATGGGTGATCCCAAGTTTATTATTTATGTATTTTATTTATTTTACATTTGGTTACCAGGAAAGTTTGACTGGACATGGGTCCTTTTTCAATGGAGGCCTGGGGAGAAAATCTCCACAAATAACATTTACATAAACAATAATAGTTTACAATTTAGTTCACACAGTCAAGTACAAATGATGAATAGCAATATTTATCATACAACAAAATGTATATAATAGGATCAGGAATTAATAATCTTAGTTTCACTATAAAGTATCTTTTACATTTTAGCAGTTGTCAAAAGGTAAACAAGGATGAGACATGGATAGATATTATATAAGAAATGAGAGGAGAGAAGGGGGGTGAAAGTGTAATTGATGGTCATATGAAAGGTCAGAGAGAGGGTAGGAAGGGAGGATCTATTATTAGCCTATGCTGTCACATTTGCAGAGCCTTGAGTTCAACAAATGTGATTTTAAGGACTATTTAAATTCAAGTATGGAAGCTGCGGCTGTGATGGGGGGTGGCGGGGGTGGTGGAAGCTTGTTCCAGTGTCTTGTTATAGTGCTAGAGCAGAGGGATGAACCTGTTGTATTATTATCTTTAGTTACTTTGAGTTGAAATTTGTTAGTGGAGCGTAGTTGTCTGGTGCAAGAGTATGGAAGTATCAGGTCTCCTAGTGAGGGGGTTTTCTTGGGATGATACAAAATTTTTTGTGTCAGGGTAAGTTGATTATACAGTAGAAGATGAAGTTCTAGCCAGCTGAGCTTTTTTGAGAGCAAAACAGTGGTGTGATCTGTAGGAAGTGTTGGTAGCGAATTTGCCAGTTTTGTTGTAGCGGGGTTCTAATTTGGTTAGGTCAGATTTTCAAGGTTGGTTAAGATTGGAGAAAGATATAGTAGAGCGGAGATAAGATGTGTGCGTGCAACAGTGGCCCTAGTAGTGTCTGTTAAAAAATGTTTATTTCTATATAGAGTACCTATTTTTGTGGACTTACTTTATGGTAAGAGAGATATGGATATTGATTTTCATGTCTGAGTCAATTACAACACTGAGAAGTTTTGTGTGGGTAACAGGAGATATGATAGTCTTGTTATTGGATTTGATGTTGAAAGAGAGGTCAGGATTGGTGTGTTGTGTGGGCTGGAAGATGATAAGCTGTGTTTTGTTTGGGTTCAGTATTAGCTGGTGGTCAGTGAGCCACGATTTGACAGAAAGAAGGGAGGCTTGAGTTTGTTGGTGTAGTTCCTGGAGTGAAGAGGAGGCACAGACTATTGTAGGATCATCTCCATACTGAATGACTGAGGAGTGCAGAGAAGAGGTGTAGAGGTTATTGGTAAATATAGTAAACAACAGAGGTCTGAGGATGGAACCTTGTAGAACTCCCATTGTTACTGGGTGCAGAGAAGATAGTTCCTACTGCCATTTAACTGCCTGCTGTCTACCTGTTATGTAACTGTAAAACCATGCTACAGTGTTTTGGATGAGACTAAGTTCTGATAGAGCTTTTAAAAGTTTGTTATGATTAACTGTATCAAACGCCTTGGAAAGGTCAAGGAAGATGGCTGATACATATTTATCACCATTTCTGTGTCCATTATCTAAGTGAGTGAATGACATGAGTGCCTTGGTTGTGCTATGTGAAGGTCTGAAAACATGTTGCGTGTTAGTGAGCAGTTTCTTTGCATTGTGGTGTTCCATAATTTGTATGTGAATACACTTTCTAGTATTTTAGAGAAAGGAGACAGCATGACTATGGAGCAATAACTTGTTAGTTCTTTTGAGTTGCCCCCTTTTTGAAGGAGGCTAATATGGGAGACTTTCCAGAGGTCAAAGACTAGCTTTTTTTGAGTTAGAGCACCTGATAAGAATGGCTACTGGATAAGCTATTACTTCAGCGGCTGTTTTTAGGAATTCTGATGGGAGTCCATCTGTGGCCAGTGTAGTTGGTTTTAGCCATTTGAGTAGTTTTCTAATCAGGTTTAGAGGGACAGGTTGAAAGGTAAAGCTATTTTCATTATTAAGTTGTATGTGTGTCTGATTGTGGTTGGGGAAGTTTTGTGAGTTTGCTAGTGTGAGAATGGATGCAGTAAAGAATTTCAGACAAAAAAGAAAGTCATCCAAACGTCATCATTCTCTGTACTGCTTTGTGTTTCATGTTTCCGGTGCTTCTCAGAAACTTCTGTATTCTAGTGTTTGCATACCAAAGTCTACATACTTCATATTATTAGCCTTTCATCTTTTTTTTAGTTCACTTGTCCTTAACAATTCCTGCATCAAATTTTGGTCAACATGAGGTCGTCCCAGGAGATCTCTATACTTAGCCCTAAATTTGTGGGTTTTCCTTTTTTACCTTCTCAGCTGATCCTTCTCCTTATATTCTTTTGCTTTTTTGGTACATTCAGTTGCTGCCTGATTTTTGTCTACTTCTGCTTTGATTTCCATTCACACTTGATACCGAAATGCTTCTGCTAAACTAAGCAAAAATGTCATCTTACACGACTTCTCTTGTTTTAAAGCTTTCACTTTAATTGGCTCTAAAGAGGTCAGCAGACATATATGCAGTCCCACAGTTTCCGATCTATACATGTAGTCAATTTCAAAGCAGCCCATACCTCCTTCAGAGTGAAGACTATATACTCTTTGTATATACTGATTTTTATAAATCATTTGATAAGGATAAGCATTTTTTTTTTCGTGTCCATTGGTCTTATATATTTTGAGGCCAGTCACCCCAAAACTGTAAGTTAGAACAAGAAATACAAATTGACTTAGAGCTTGGACTTTATTCCTAGATTTCAGGGAAATTTTCAATATTAGCCTTAGCATTTTGAGGCATCTCTTATGTAGCTTTATTCTCATTTATTTTTGTTTTTTGCTGACCCTTCATCTTTTCCCAAGTATTTATACACTCCCTTCTGATTAAGTTCCTTTATATTACATTCCTATACCAGACTAATATTTTCTATGTGCTATAACTTTTATGTTTTAAATGTTGGTTCACACATTATCAAATACAAATTTCTTATATCATCTGAGAAAGTTTTAAACATTTGTAGCTGGGCTTTTAGCACTTATTCTAATAAGCGCTACAGTTTTAAGTTATCCACTAAAGGTAAATAAATCCAAATGGACTATCCGGCAAAGCAGGTATTCCAAAACACATAAAAGATAAAAAGATATCACTTTTAACAACAAAAAACAATTAAATATGAGTGCTTTCATTTCTGTGTTTAAGAATCTTCATCATATAAAAATAGCCTCTCTTCTGATTACAGTTGCAATACGAGCATTCTAGAGAGATTAAAAAAGGATACAAAAGCACCTTTAAAACATTATATTGAGAACAAGGGACATAGTTTTACTTATTTATTTATTTATTTAACATTTGTTTTCCGGGAAAGTCTGACTGGGCAAAAGGCCTATTTTCAGCAGAGGCCTGGAGTGAAAAGCTCCAGAAAACACATTTGCATATCTACAAGTTATACATTTCATTTCAGATACAGTGCACCATGCGTACAGAACATAAAATCGAACAAGCAATAAAGTTTGTTATATAAAATAATAAAGTAAAAGTCAACCAAATGTAGTTTTACTTAGCTGTACAATACAGGCACTTATCTGAAAGGACTGGAAATTATTGTAGTACGAAGGGGAAAGAGTGTAGAGAAAGGAAAAATAAGTAGAAGGTAGAGAAACAGGTTAGCAGATAGAAGTATAGAGAGAAAGAAAAAGGGCGAGAGAGTTAAGGCAGGGAATGAGACAATTTCAGAGCACATATCAGCTGTGAGATATTGAATGAAGAACTATGTTGGCATAAGGCACTGGCAGATCCAGTTGATGGATAGGTGATCTTTTAGTTGAGATTTGAAGGTAGAGTAACGGAGTAAAAGCCAAATAGATTCAGGAATAGAATTCTAGGTTTTGTGATACAGTGTGAATACAGACTAACTCTAGAAGATGTATGTGGTTTATAAATAGTAGGTGCTGGTCAGGGGATCACAAGTGACAAGATGGGGAGTAGTATAGAAATAAAGTTGATATTACTTGTGGAACAGATGGGTTGTACAGCATTTTGTGAGTTAACAGGAGTTGGTGAAATGTTAACAGATGGGGGAATTCTAAGCAGTGTAAGGCTTTGAGTGAGGAGCAGTGGTGAGAAGTGGGGGACTGTCCAGTGGCAAACCTAACTATCTTATTGTAGCATTGACTGAGCTTTATTTTTAGGAATGAGTGTAGATTGGTTAGGATTGGGAGGCATATATTAGTGATGGTAGGAGATATGAAGTGGCAAGAGCTTCTTTGGAGCAATTATTTAGGAATTTTCTGAATTTATACAACATGCCTAGTTTTTTATGCAATTGTTGATATGCAGATTGAACTTGAGATTGCAGTCAGTTGTAATGCCACGTACCTTAGTGTGAGAGACAACATCAATTTTTGTGTTGTTTAGGGAAGTAATTGAGAAGTTAGTATTAGGAAGGGGGGATTTATTAGGTAGGACTAGAAGCAGTTGGGTTTTTTTGGGGTTGAGTAGAAGTTGGTAATTGGTGAGCCAAGTTTCAATGGTGTTAAATGCTTCCTGTGTTATGTTTTGAAGATGGGTAAGGTTGTTTGATGAGCAGATTAAAGTGCCCTTTTTGACATATCAGATAAGGGTAGCTTGTTTAGCAGATGTGTGGAGAGGATTTATAAAGATGTTATTAAGAAGTGGTCCAAGAATGGAGCCTTGAGGTACTCTAGTACGAACTGGTAGATAGGGAGAAAGAGTGGCGCTCCACTTGACTGACTGATATCAGTCGGAGAGGTAACTAGTGAAACGTTGCAGGGAAGATTTGGTTAGGTCAAGTAGTGAGAGTTGCAATAAAAGTTTACGGTGGGACACAGTATTGAAAGCCTTGGAGAGCTCTAGGAATAGATAAGATACAAGGTTACCTGTATCATGTGCTATGTTTATTACGTGTGACAGAAAGAAAAGCAGTGGTAGTAGTGTGTGCAGGTCTAAATCCATGCTGGGCTTGAGACAGAAGATTGTTGTGAAGCAGGTACTGAAGTAATTGTCTATGGATGCATTTTTCTCGAATTTTAGAGTGCGGTGAAAGAATAGCAATGGGCCTGATGTTACATATTTCAGTGGAGGTACCTCCTTTATGAAAGGGAAGGGCATAGAATTAGGTTCATAGGTTTATACTAGGCTATCTGCCCTAAGGCATTTATAAGCCTAGCCCAAATTTTTGTGGCTTACGCCACCCCTTATATGAAAAAATACTGTACCCATTAGTTTGTTGTGCCTCTGTCCAGCAGTGACACAGAGATGATTCCCGGGGTAAACCTACGATCTCCCATCCACAGGTCAAGATTTCTCTTGATCAGAGCCAGTGAGGTGCTCTGCCTCACATGGATCGGGATTTTATTCCACAGCATAGGGAGTCTCTGAGTGATAAATCTATCCCTCCAGCACGTCCGATTTATATCCGTGCTAAGGTTTAAGTCGCTTGCTCTAGTGGTTTTGGTGGATTTGGATTTTTTGAGGTGGAGCATGTCCATTAATTCCGGGTTGGACATGGCCTTGTATGTCAGGCACATGTCACCTCTGAGCAGACGGTATGCAACTGAATAGAGCTGGAGTTTCTTCAATCTGGCAGCATATGACAGATTTTGGAGTCCCTTTATCCTTTTGGTGAGGAACTTTTGGGGTCTCTCCAATTGCTGCAGATGTCGGGTGAGATACATCCCGAATGGGGCATTGTACTCGATCATTGGTCTGATAAGTGAAGAGTACAGGGGAACAATGACCTCACTAGATCTGGATGTGAATCCCTTCATGATCAGGTGGGCAATGTAGAAGGTCTTTCTAACCACTTTAGCAACGTGAGTGTCAAACGAGAGGCCACTGTCAACCTGGGTCCCCAGGTCCCTGATAACCTCTTCTGTGCTTAGTGGATTGCCACCTATATGGTAGCTTGGGGTTACCTTGTTTTTCCCGAAGGGTATGACTATACATTTTTTGGCGTTTAACTTCAGGCCATGGCTCTCGCACCAGCTATCTGTTTCCATGAGTCCCTTCTGAAGGATATCTGTGTCCGATGCACTTTCCACTATGGCGCCCAGTTTGCAGTCGCCTGCAAACTTTGTCAGCCAAAGTCCTCCCATGTTGGCCTGTACTTCTGAGAAGTAGATGCCGAACAATAGGGGCCAAGGACCGAGCCCTGTGGGACACCACTTGTGACCGGCTTGGAGTCTGACATAGCGCCAGCAACTCTAACCCTGTGGGTTCTGTCCTTAAGCCAGTTTGCAACCCATCTTGTGAGATATGGGTTTACATTTAAGCTGGTAAGTTTTTCTACAATACCAGAGTGGGGTATTGTGTCGAAGGCCTTTGCAAGGTCAAGGTAGGCTGTATGGACTGCCTTTCCCTCATCAATGGCCTTGATGACTGTTTCGAAGAAGTCGACCAAGTTCAAAAGGCATGATCTGCCCTTGACGGCCAAACTGGGTCAGGTCCAATGTCTGCAAGTCCCCTATATCTTTGTTTATGAGCTCCATTATGATCCTCTCCATAGCTTTGCAGACTAGACTTGTTAAGCTTATGAGGCGGTAATTACCAGGGTCTGTAGAGGCACCGCCTTTGTGGAGTGGGACCGCAGTTGCCGTACGCCACTCCTTGGGCACGTATCCTGTGGTAAGGCTGAGATTAAACAGCTGCCTTATGTGCGGGTTTAATTCCTCATTTAGCTCGTGTAGCACACAGCCGGGGACACCATCCGGTCCCATTGATGCTGTGTTTTAGCTTTAGAGAGAGCAGCTTTCACCTGCGCATTTGAGATGTCTGGGAGGCTACACTCTGCTGGGATAGTTATCTCTCCTTTAGGGAGAGGGGGGTGAAGTTTGCACTGAACCTGTCTGCCAGTATGTTGGCAATGTCTGTGGGTTCAGTGATTTTTGTATCATTTTGGACTAATTCTGAACATATCTGGGAGTTTCCACCCAGGTTCCTAACATAGCTGAAAAAGGCCTTATGATTGTCCTTTGAATCCATGGCAGTTTTTCTCTCAAAATTGTCCTTAGTTGATTTTATGAGTGCTCGTATTTTTTTACTAATAATGATCAGGGGTGACTTCCCTTTTATGGATTTTGTTCTATCATGTAATAGCTTTCTCCTCTTATTGTAAAGTTTGTTAATGGCTGGGGTCCACCAGACTGGACGTTTGCCCTTTGTGGAAAGAGTCTTGGTTTTATTTGGGATTGCCTGATCCATGCAGTCCTGGAGGTGTTCATAGAAGGCATTTGTAAGGGCTTCCGCAGCTTTGGTTGTGGTTTCCACTGGCTCAGGGGCCTTGAAGGATACCACACCAGTCTTGAGTAGTGTGAAGTTTGCTTTAGAGAAGTTCTTCACTGTGGTTTTTTTGGTTTGGGGTGGGGGCGGAGTGTGGATTTCCAGTGAGATTAGTTTATGATCAGATCTCACCAATGAGGGATATACTTTCGGTGTGGAGCATTTTGTCCCCATGTTTGTAATAATGAGATCTAGTATATTTTCTCCTCTCGTGGGAACAGTGACTAGCTGTTCCATGGCATTTGAATTTATGAACTCCAGGAACCGTTGGGCTAGAAAGTTAGGGCTTGAGTAATGTTCCCAGTATATATTCGGGTAGTTGAAGTCACCCAATGTGATGGTGTTTGGAGATACATTTATACCCTCCAGTGTCTTCAGGAAGGCTGTGTGGGGTTCCTGAGTTTGAGAGGGTGGCCTGTAGCATGCTACAATTTGTAGAGCAGTTTTGCCTATGGTTAGTTGCACCTGGATGGTTTCTGAAGCTTCGTGCGTTGCCACCAACCTGGAGGTGTGGGTATCCTTTATGAATATGGATACACCCCCTCCTTTTGTGGTGTGGTCCGGTTTTGGGGCGAACGCATGATATGAGGTAAAACCTAATAGTGCCGGGGTGCTCTCAGGAGCCTAGAACCAGGTTTCAGTTACAGCACAGACATCGATGTTCTCCATACTGAGAAGGGCCTCAAGTGCGTGCATTTTGAGATTTAGACTTCTGGCATTGAGCAGCATTACCCTCAGTTTCTTCCCATTTTTGTTTTCTAGGGTGGTAGGTTTAGAATTTGAGCCTTGCCTAAAAAAGGCACTATGGGGTGGCAAGAGCCTTAGCCAATATCCGTAATCCCAGGGGTGACAGGTGCAAGCCGTCCCTTGCGAAGCAGCGTGGCTTGTCAAGCATGTCATCCCAGGCAGACAGACACTGGATCCCCTTTGAATGACACCAGACATTAAGCCAATTGTTAAAGCTGATCATCTTGTCTCTATATTGTGGCATCATTCTTGGTGAAGGAAGGATACTGCTCAGGGTCAGGGTCATACCTGCCTGGGCTACATAATCAGAGAGCTCCTCTATGTCTCTTTTCATGTAGTCCAGGGAGGTACGTCTCAGGTCGTTCACACCAGCATGGACAATGACTGTGTCATATTTGTACTTGCCGTGGAGTGACCAGAGTGCTTGTGTTATGTGGCGGATTCTAGCGCTCGATAGGCAGCTTACTGTGACCCTCTCCTTGTTCAGCCTGGTGAGTGGGACGTCAGTGTGTCTGACTATGGAGTCACCTATGACAAGTATGTTTGGTGTTGTATTTGGCCTTAAGGGCTGTGACTCCTTTGCACACTGCTTTTGTGGTTTATGTGTTGCTTGTGGGGTGTCTTGAGGTAGCAGTTGTTTGGGTGTCTGCTTTGTTTCCAGAGAGTAGGGACATAGGCTTCTTTGACAGAACTGTTTATGAGGATGGATACTGGATAGGTTATAGAGTCGGCTGCTATTTTTTGATACACATTAGGGAGATTATCAGCAGATGTGGAGCAAGGTTTAAGTTTGTTGAGCAAGGATTTAATGAGAGAAGTAGGTACTGGTTGGACAGAGAAGCTACCTGGACATGTATTTTGTGGCTTAGAGACAGTAGCAAATGTAGGGATAGGAGTGTGGCATGGGTTTTTAGGATTAGAGGCAGTTGCAGGTGAAGCTAGGAAATCGTTAGTAATAGCAGCTATACTGTTAATAAAATATGAGTTGAACTGAGTTGCTATATCAGAGGAAGTGCTGTCAGTATATGGTTGATGAGAAGAATCAGGGCAGCACAGTGGTGCAGTGGTTAACATTGTCGCCTCACAGCAAGAGGTTCTCCGGTTCGATTCTCGGCTGGGGTGCCTTCTGTGTGGAGTTTGCATGTTCTCCCTGTGTTCGCGTGGGTTTCCTCCGGGTACTCCGGTTTCCTCCCACATTCCAAAGACATGCATCTGGAGCATTTCTCCCCGGGCCTCCGCTGAAAACAGGCTCTGTGGAACCTAGTCGGACATTCCCGGTCAACAAATGTTAAATAAATAAATAAAATAAATAAGAATGCTTACCAGGGTGTAGAATTTTGTTTATGGAATTCCAAATAGCTTTTGGATTACCTTTTATGCTAGTGCTGTGACTTTAAGTAGAATTGTCTTTTATCTAAATTGACTTGTTTTTTTTTTTTTTATAAGGTTACACAGTGTTTTATAGTGTTGTAGATTTTTTGTTTTGTATAGGCTGCCCATGCTTTCCCTCTTTTTTGCATTAGAGACTTAGTATGGTTAATAAGCCAGGGGGAGTAATTATTTTTGACTCATTTTTTTCTAACAGGGGCACGTTTGTTTAGTATATCAGTGATTAAGTTGAATTTATCCACTGCTTCATCAAGAGGGAAGTATTTAAGGAAAGACCAATCGGTAGTATTTAGAATGTTTGTAAAGGTTTCCTAATTAAAGTGGATTAACTTGAGTACATATTTGTATGCATGTAGTTTGCAGGAGTGAGTGATAAGCCTAGTAGTACAGATTGGGTGCTGATCACTAACTGAGTCTGGTAGTACAGTGGATTGTATAACGGTACTGGGATGGGAGACTAGAAGCCAGTCAATAATAGATCCAGTTTGTTGGGATAATTTGCAGTAGGTTGCGGTGGTGATTAGTTGTGTGAATCCATACAGGTTGATGGAGTCAGTAGGGAATTAGGAGTTGGGTTTTAGCCAGTCAATGTTAACATCACCAGTTAATATTGTCTCTAATAGAAGTTTGGATGATAACCAGAATAAGATATTTTCAAGAGTAGTAAGATTGTTTCCAGGTGTTAGGTACAACGCGATAAGGCAGATGATTTTATTATTATTTAGTTTAAGAATGTTAATGATACGTTCTGCTTTATCAAAAAAATTAACAGGAAGGTTAGAGAAACAGAGTCTTGATAAAGTATGCCTACACCTCCCCCTTTTCTTTTGAGTCTGTCTGCTCTGACTATGTTTAAGCAAGGTGGAAGTATCTCCATGTCTTTCATATGTGGTTTTAGCCAGGTCTCAGTATTTATTAATATATCAGGGGTGTATTATGTAATCCAGGCATGAAGTTCAGATACTTTGTTAAAGATACTATGAATATTTATTGACATAATGTTAAGTTTGCTATGAGCAGTGGGAATGTTAGGTGTGTGGCTGGAGAGTAGTTGGGACCTTGGTTAGGGTAAATATCACCACTGAGTAGCAAAAGGTTGAGGAGCAGAGATGATAGAAAGGATTTGACTTTGGTCATATTTGTTTGATATTTACCATGTAAAGTGATGTATGAGAATTAGATCAGACCATAAATTAATTTCACTGGATGTCCACATCCCGACCCCACCCCCAGCCCAGAAAACCACAGTGAAAAACTTCTCAAAAGCGAACTTCTCACTTCTCAAAACCGAAGTGGAATCCTTCAAGGCCCCAGGGCCAGTGGAAACTACGGCCCAAACTGCAGAATCCTATATAAATGCATTCTACAGACATCTCCAGGAATGCATGGATCATGCTATCCCAAACAAAACCAAGACCCAATCATCCAAAGGCAGGCGTCCAGTCTGGTGGACCTGCCATAAATAAACTGTACAACAGAAGGAGGAAGCTACTACATGATAGAGCAAAATCCTAATAGGGAAGGCATCTCTGATCAGTACTAGCAAAAATTACGATCCTCATAAAATCCTCCAAGGCCAGCTTCGAGAAATATTGCACAGGACACCAAAGACAATCATAATGCTTTTTTCAGTTATGTTAGAAACCTGGGATGCAACTCCCAGACTTGTTCTGAGTTGATTCTAAACGACAAAATACACTGAACCCACAGACATCGCCAATATCCTGGCAGACAGGTTCAGTGCAAACTTATCCACCCCTCCCCAAAAGAGCAAATATCTATCGGCAGAGGGCTGCCTCCTAAACATCTCTGATGCTCAGGTGAAGGCTGCCCTCTCCAAAGCAAAACACTGCTTCCATGGGACCAGATGGTGTCCCAGGTTGCGTCCTACATGAACTCCAAGAGGAACTAATACCTCAAATAAAACAGCTATACAATCTCAGCCTCACTACAGGATATGTGCCCACAGAATGGCGTACAGCAACAGTGGTCCCACTCCACAAAGGTGGAACCTCTACGGACCCTGGAAACTATCGCCCCATAAGCCTGACTAGCTTAGTCTGCAAGGCTATGGAGAGGATCATCATGGAGCTCATAAACAAAGACATTGGGGACCTACAGACACTAGATCCTACCCAGTTCGGCTTTGTCAAGGGTAGATCCTGCCTTTTGAACCTGGTTGACTTCTTCTAAACAGTCACCAAAGCCATAGATGAAGGGAAGGTAGTCCACACAGCCTATCTGGACCTTGCAAAGGCATTTGACACAATACCCCACTCGGGCATCTTAGATAAGCTATCCAGCTTAAATATAAACCCCTATGTCACAAGATGGGTCGCAAACTGGCTCAAAGACAGAACCCACAGAGTGAGAGTTGCTGGAGCCATGTCAGACTCGAAACCGGTCACAAGTGGCGTCCCACAGGGTTCTGTCCTGGGACCACTCTTGTTCGGTATATACTTTTCCGAGGTACAGGCAAACGTGGGAGGACTATGGCTCACCAAGTTCGCAGACCTTGAGCAGTATCCTACCTTCACCTAGAATGATGCCACAATACAGTGATAAGATGATCAGCTTTAATAATTGGCTTAAATTTTGGTGTCATTCAAAGGGGATCCAATGTCTGTCTGCCTGGGATGACATGCTGGACAAGCCACGCTGCTAAGGGACGGCTTGCACCTGTCACCCTGGGTTTCGGATATTGGCAAAGGCTCTTGCCACCCCATAGTGCCTTTTTAGGCAAAGCTCAAATTCTAAACCTACCACCCTAGAACACACAAAAAAAGGAAAAACACTAAGGGTAATGCTGCTCAATGCCAGAAGTCTCAATCTCAAGATGCACGCACTCGAGGCCCTTCTCAGTATGGAGAACATCGATGTTTGTGCTGTGACAGAAACCTGGTTCAAGGCTCCTGAGAGCACCCCAGCACTATCAGGTTTCACCTCATATCATGCGTTCCGGCCCCAAAATCCGGACAACACCAAGAAAGGAGGAGGGGTGTCCATATTCATAAAGGACACACACACCTCAAGTTTGGTGGCAACGCACGATGCATCGGAGACCATCCAGGTGCAATTAACCATAGGCAAGACTGCTCTGCAATTTGTAGCATGTTACAGGCCACCCTCTCAAACTCAGGAACCTCACATGGCCTTCCTGAAAACACTGGAGGGGATAAATGTATCTCCAAATACCATCATACTAGGTGATTTCAACTACCCTAATATAGACTGGGAACACTATTCAAGCCCAAACACTCTAGCCCAAAGGTTCCTGGAGTTCATAAACTCAAATGCTATGGAACAACTAGTCACCATCCGCACAAGAGGAGAAAACATACTTGATCTCATCATCACGAACATGGGATCACAATGTTCAACACCGGAAGTATACCCTCACTGGTGAGATCAGATCACAAACTAATCTCGCTGGAGGTCCTCATCCCGCCCCACCTGAAATAAAAAGACCACAGTGAAAACTTCAAAAGCCGACTTCACACTTCTAAAACTAGTGTGGTCTCCTTTAAGGCCCCTGAGCCAGTGGTAAACATTACTCAAACCGCTGAATCACTTACAAATGCCTTCTACCAGCACCTACAGGACTGCATGGATCAGGCAATCCCAAACAAAACTAAGACTCTTTGTACCAAAGGCAAGCGTCCAGTCTGGTGGACCCCAGCCATAAACAAGCTCTACAACAAAAGGAGGAAGCTACTACAAGATAGAGCAAAATCCTTGAAAGGTAAGACACCTTTGATCATTATAAGTAAAAAACTAAGAGCTCTCATAAAATCATCCAAGGCAAATTTTGAGAGAAAAATCGCCAAGGACTCAAAAGACAATCATAAGGCCTTCTTTAGCTATGTTAGAAACCTAGGAGGAAACTCCCAGATATGCTCAGAATTAGTTCAAAATGATGTGAAGATTACTGAACCTACACACATTGCCAACATACTGGCTGACAGGTTCAGTGCAAACTTCTACCCCCCCCCAAAAGGAAAGATATCTATACCAGAGGATTGTAGCCCCCCAAACATCTCCAACGCCCAGGTGAGAACTGCTCTCTCCAAGGCAAAAACACAGCATCCATGGGACCGGATGGTGTCCCCGGCTGTGTGCTCCACGAACTCAATGAGGAATTAAACCCGCAGTTAGGACAGCTGTTTAATCTTAGCCTCACCTCAGGATACATTACCCAAGGAGTGGCGCCTGGCGACTGTGGTCCCGCTTCATAAGGGCGGTGCCTCCACCGACCCTGGAAATTACCGTCCCATTAGCTTGACAAGCCTTATCTGCAAAGCCATGGAGAGGATCATAATGGAACTCATAAATAAAGACATAGGGAACTTGCAGTCTTTGGATCCATCCCGGTTTGGCTTTGTCAAAGGCAGATCATGCCTCTTAAACTTGGTTGACTTTTTCGAAACAGTCACCAAGGCCATTGATGAGGGCAAGGCAGTCCATACAGCGTACCTCGACCTGGCAAAGGCCTTCGACACAATACCCCACTCAGGTATCATCGAAAAACTCATCGGCTTAAATGTAAACCCATACATCACAAGATGGGTTGCAAACTGGCTAAGTGACAGAACCCACAGGGTCAGAGTTGCTGGCGCCATGTCAGACTCAAAGCCTGTCACAAGTGGTGTCCCACAGGGCTCAGTCCTGGGACCACTCTTGTTCGGCATCTACTTTTCTGAAGTACAAGCAAACACAGGAGGGTTATGGCTGACAAAGTTTGCAGATGACTGCAAACTGGGCCATAGTCGAAAACACATCTGACACAGATATCCTTCAGAAGGGCCTCACAGAAACGGATAACTGGTGCCAGAGCCATGGCCTAAAGTTAAACGCCAAGAAATGCATAGTCATACCCTTCGGGAAAAACAAGGTTACCCCTAGCTACCACATAGGTGGCAATCCACTGAGCACAGAAGAAGTCATCAGGGATCTGGGGACCCAGGTTGACAGTAACCTTTCGTTTGACACTCATGTTTCCAAAGTAGTTAGGAAAACCTTCTGCATTGCCCACCTGATCATGAAAGGATTCACATCTAGATCTAGGGAGGTCATCGTCCCCCTGTACTCATCACTCATTAGACCTATGATTGAGTACAATGCCCCATTCGGAATGTATCTGACCCGACACCTGCAGCAGCTGGAAAGGCCCCAAAAGTTCCTCACCAAAAGGATAAAGGGTCTCAGAAATATGTCTTATGCTGCCAGACTGAAAGAACTCCAGCTCTATTCAGTCGCATACCGCTTGCTCAGAGGTGACCTGTGCCTGACATATAAGGCCATGTCAAACCCAGATTTGATGAATATGCTTCACCTCAAAAAATCTAGATCCCTCAGAACCACAAGGGCGGGAGACTTAAACCTAGACATGGTTATTAATAGAACATGCTGGAGGGACAGATTCATCACCCAGAGACTCCCTATTCAGTGGAACAAAATCCCGGTACATGTGAGGCAGAGCACCTCGCTGGCCTTGTTCAAGAGGAATCTTGACCAATGGATGAGAGATCGCAGATATACCCCAGGGATTACTTCAGTGTCACTGCTTGACAGAGGCACAGTAAAATAATAGGCATAGTTTCTTCAAACTAATGGGGTGGCGAAAGCCACATAACTATGGGCTAGGCTTATAAATGCCCTTGGGCAGATAGCCTAGTATGAACCTATGAACCTATGAACTGGGTGCCATAATGAACTCTCCAGCTGACACAAACATCCTTCAAAAAGGTCTCACAGAGACAGATAACTGGTGCCAGCGCCATGGTTTAAAGCTAAATGCCAAAAAATGTATAGTCATACCCTTTGGCAAAAACAATGTGCCCACAAATTACCACATAGGCGGAAACCCATTAAGTACAAAAAAAGTTATTAGGGACCTGGGGACCCAAGTTGATAGCAATCTCTCCTTTGAAAACCACATTGCCAAAGTGGTTAGAAAGACCTTCTAGATAGCCCACCTCATCACAAAGGGTTTCACATCTAGATCAAGAGAGGTAATCGTGCCCCTTTATTCATCCCTCATCAGGCCCATCATAGAATACAATGCCCCTTTGGGATGTACCTTACCCGACACCTGCAGCAATTAGAAAGACCCCAAAAGTATCTCACCAAGAGGATCAAGTGTGTCAAACAGATGCCATATGCTGCTCGGTTAAAAAAACTCCAGCTCTACTCAGTTGCATACCGCCTACTTTGAGGCGATCTATGCCTGACATACAAAGCTATGTCAAATCCAGAATTAATGGACATGCTCCACCTCAGTAAATCTAAATCCCTTAGAGCCACACACTCGAGGGACTTGAACCTCAGCACAGAAATAAATAGAACTTGCTGGAGGGACAGGTTCATAACCCAGAGGCTCCCTTCGCTCTGGAATAGAGTTCCAGTTCATGTGAGGCAGAGCACCTCACTGAATCTCTTCAAGAAGAATCTCGATAGGTGGATGGGGATCGTGGGTTTGTCCCAGGGATTACTCCCGTGTCACTATTAGACAGAGGCACAGTAAACTAAACCTTAAAAAGGGCACAGTATACTCAAATCAAGGGGTGGCGTAAGCCATACAGAATCGGGCTAGGCTTATAATTGCCCCAGGGCAGATAACCTAGTATGAACCTATGAACCTATGATTTAATTTAATTTAATTGGATGGGAGATAGGAAATTCACCCCAGAGATCACTTCTGTGGCTCTGCTCGACAGGGGCACAGGAAAATAATTTTCTTGGGTGGCAAAAGCCAGGGTACCTTTTGGCTAGGCTTATATAGGCCCTAGGCCCAAAAGTCTAGTACCTACCTATGATCCTATGATACTGCTTAGGTTTAAAGAGGAAATGGTTAAAAGATAGGGAGTGATAGGAGAGGTGTACTGATCACTGAAATTTGAGGTTGAGTTAGTGTCAGTAGGAGGGAGGAATGCAGAAGCATTTGGTGTGAAATAGGAAGACATTGAATAGAGAGAGAAGAGTATAAAGGCAATGAGGGTTAAGCAAAATATGGTGGATGTAGGACTGAAATAATTATAAGATGGTGCAATGGAGAGATGGATAGTGAATTCATGGTGCGATAAGGAAAGAGGAGGAAATAAGAGGGCATGTGGTAGCTACAGTAATTGATTTTGAGCATATGATGGTCTTGTAGAGAGATTTGGGGGGAGGAATTAACTAGCAAATAGGAGAGAGACTAGTGGAGTAGTTTGAATGTAGGTGGATAGAGTGTTTGGAATGAGTTGGTGAGTAAGCTGCAAGTAGGGATCACAGAAAAGTGGTCTATAGAAGTATTTGGTGGGAGAGAGTTTGTGAGGGGGTTTCTGAGGGAGTGTGTGGGGCAGTTTTAGGTTTGTAATACTAGAGAGCCTAATGATGAATGAAATGGGAGGGGCATGCCCACTTCTACTGGAAAGGCAGTAGTTGGTCTAGCAAATGCAATTGAATGCAACCCACTGGCTCAAACTGAATGAACGTGTTTCTATGTCAAGTGCTCTAAAACTGAAGGCATTGGATAGATAAAATGTTCATTTTACTATTTACCTATTAGGATTATGAGTGTTTTTTCATTAGGTTTTTATGAGTGATTTTACTAGACTGTAATTATCAGAAGTGGGTGTTACTGTTTTACGTGTTCTATTGGGCAGCATGGTGGGCGTGTTTGGTTAACTGTGATGTATGTTTTTAATCTTGTTATAAACAGAGAAAATGTGAGGCTATTTTTATTTGTTGAAATTGCTTAAAGGTAGAAATGAAAGTGCTCATCTTTTATTGTTTTTTGTTATTAAAATTGATATATTTTTATCTTTTACGTGTTTTGGAGTACCTGCTTTACCGGATAGATCCATTCTTTTTATTTACCTTGTTGTCTGCATTTTTCTTGGATCCGCTAAAAGTAAAGTCTTTAAAGAAGGGTAGTCTGTGGAAGCCAAACTGTAAACTAGCCTAATCTGTTAAGAAAACAACTTAATGGGCTAAGGGCAAGACAAAAACAGTAGACGTGACCAAGAATCAGACTAGAAAATCTCCCTTTAGATTTTATCCCTGGGATAATAATTTGCTGTTTGTCATAGCTGAATTGCAAAATGGTTTGCCACTGTTTCATGGTCATTGTAATAAAATTGACCAATGCAGAACATATTTTAGACTTTTGTAAACATGTGCATCCTCTGATAAATCCTTAGGCATCTTTCAGATAATCCACAGATTTTCTCTGTCATAACAAACTTTCCCAAAGCCTGTACTATAGGTGGAGATCTCTCTCTTACTGGAGAAATGAATGTATCTTTGTAAGCATTCCTTTATCCATGAATATGGGATGCTGTCAAATGCTTTCTTGGAATCTATATATGTCGTACTTAGATACTTAATTTCCGTCTAAATGACTATAAACTCTGTGTGTAACAATTTCCGTATATAATTTGTATACTGTTGAAAGGCAAGTTATTGGTTGATAGCTTTTTTAGGATGGCTTCCACATTCAATCTTAAGGAGGAATGTCATTTTAACTGTTGATATCCAGGTTGGTGGTATTTGGGATGGATATATAAGCAATTCTTACTTAAGGCTAAATCTTTGTGTAAAGATATAAATACCTGTATCTTGAAGTTAGGCACTGTGTCTGAGCTTGCAGATTTCCATTTAGGATATTTTCCTAATTAAAGGTTCATATGTAAATACTAGGCTAATGAGCAACAGGGCTTTTTTAAGTCTAACTGTGCAACCAACCCAGTTGCATCCTTGTATATCTAGGTCATTTTTTAGGCGGGAGATATTTTAATAAGTTTCTAGAGATTATATGTGTGGGGTGGGGCTATGTTAGTTTGGGCAATTAATGTATGCCTGTGTTTATCAGAGGCATGAGGGGACAGACCTGGGATGAATTTCTGATTTCCCATCCATTTGTTGACATTGCACTTAGGGTTAAGGATGGAGTCTGCTTCACATGAATGGGGGGCCTGTTTCAGAGCATGGGGACTGTCTGAGACATATCTGTCTCACTAACATGTCTAATTTATATCAGAAGCAAAATTTAAATCCTTGGTGCTAGTGGTTCTGATGTTGTTCATTTTGTGGATGTGCAAAAGATCCATTAGAGTTGGATCTGTTAGTCTCATTTTCCCTGGATGTTACTTCATCCCATTTCATTTACTCTGCAATAGAGCTCCTTACAATTTCTTTTAATTTTTCTGTCCATTCAACTATATATATATATATATATATATATATATATATATATATATATATATATATATATCTATAGATATATATGGGTTACTGTCAGTGCATCGAACGGCCACAACATCGAAATCCCACTGCATCAACACCGCCGAACATCGACACCTGGAGAGCCGAAGTTCACCACACGGTAATGAACCGTTTGGCCATCCGGAACTACAAAGCTACCAATAAAACAAACACACAGATGTGGGGAGCCTCACCCCCCACACTCCCCTTACTTAATATTCCAACTCCAAGAACGCACTATCGCGGGCGTACAGGGCAAAGTTCACTGTGATGGCCAAACAGTTCCTTACCGTTTGGAGAACAAAAGCTCTCCGGGTGTCTATGTTTTGCGGTGTCGATGCAGTGGATTTTCATGTTGCGGCTGTTCGATGTACTGATGTCAACCTATATATATATATATATATATATATATATATATATAATGTCATAGAAATGAAAGAAATGCATTGGATAGGGGAATTAAGAGAAGATAAATCCCCAGGACTAAACAAGATTTATCCAATGGAAACCACCCTTAAGGGGCAGTGTCTAAGAAGATGTCTATGAGGAATCATAACCAAAGGAGGCATTGGGCAAGAGCTAGATGGTGACTGATGGATACAGGGTTACATAAATGAGTGTAATATGGCTCAAATATATTATCCGAAGAAGGACCAACAGTAGGTCTGAAAGTGCTTATCAGTTTGAGAGCTTGATTTTATTTTATATACATTTGTATGGAGTGTCCAAGCAACATTAAAGATATTTAACTTGAAGGATACAAGATGTTTGGTTCCTGACTGCTATTCTGGCTATAACCACTGTGTTGTCTTTGTTCTGCATTCGTATCATACTTCAGCACTGCACCTTTGTGGGAGTCCTAGTGCTATTTGTTTGTTTTTCATATATATATATATATATATATATATATATATATATATATATATATAGTGGTTAAGTTCGATTGAACGTTACATTGACACAGTAACGTTGACTCATACAAGGTCGACAAAATTTAGCACATGCTCTGAGGTTATTTCTCAGAGCATGCAATGTATCAAACAGTTTTTTTTGCAAAGGACAAGTCCCTCCTTCCCCCAAAACCCTGATAATTATATATACTAACTTCAAGAAATTCCCCCTTCTCTGGAGATCATTCTTTATCATACAACTGTTGACATTATGCAATATTGACAAATGTGGGTCAGCTATACACAGGTCGATCTTAGCAATGCTCAACCAGTGTAATGGTAACTGTGGAAGGTGTGTGTGTGTGTGTGTGTGTGTGTGTGTGTGTGTGTCTGCTCATGTTTTCTCAATCTCTCTCTCTTTATATCTATCTCTCTCTCTCTGTATATATATATATATATATATATATATATATGTGCATAAAACCACAGTAATGTTAATACGTGACTACTGCAAGGCACACGAACAAGGCTGGATAAGAAAAGAGTAACAGTTAGCTGTTTTTCTGGAGTCAGGATCTGGGACATAGCAAGACCTCTTAGATCCCTCCATCCTGTCAAATACAATTACAACCTGGTAATGGTTACTGTAGGGATGAATTACCTTAGATGCTGTACCCACAGAAGCATGCAGAAGGACATGACAGAGCTTGCTGTGAATGTGTCTGAGGCAGGAAAGATACAGGTCTTAAGTGTTATTTTAACTTCACCCAGAATGATGCTAAGATTCAAAGAGAAGTTAACTGGCTTTAATAATTATCTTATGTAGCTGGTGACATTCTAGATGGATCCAGTATGTGGTAGCTTGTGAAGAAATGGCTGTCAAGCCTTTTTGCTTTGCCAGGGATGGTCTGCAACTCTCTTACCAGAGCTTTTGCATTCTGGGTAAAGCCTTTACTTTCCCTGTAGTGACTTTTTTAGGCAGAATTCATCTGATGGACATTCCAACCTAGAAAATTCTAATATGGAACACATAAATTAATGTGTCCCTACTCAATGCCAGGACTCTTAACAAAAAATGCCTGAACTTGAGGTACTCCTGCAAACGTTCATATATGTGTAGTTACTGAAATGTACTCTCACAGCAATGAAAGCGCACTCTCTACTCCAGGATATAACTCTTGTCATGTTTTCAGAACTACTGGCAGTTGTTGGGGAGTATCAGTATTTGTCATGAATAGCATCACCTCATGGCATATCCGTTGGAAATACCATAGTTTAACTCCTAGAAGACCAAATCACATAAACAAAACAAATTGCCACTTTATAGCTAGCTATAGAACACCTTCTGAGCATGGTATTACCTTAACTCAGCTAATATTCCCATTAAACCTAAGACCTTCAATTATCCATCAATAAACTGTCTGACCTTCATTGCAAATGGTTGGCATGTCCTGTGTGTCCTGGACATTATAAGTGCTAACTCTCTTTCACAAATAGTTAACCATCCTGCTGGGGTCCTCAATATCCTGAATCTGTTCCTCACAAACGTGGCCACTTCTTGCACATTTCCTTATGTATTATCATGTCTTGTGACCTCAGATCATAATTTAATCACCCTTTCTTTAAAACTGGTAGCATTTCCGCTGTAAATGTTCTTCCCGTTTAGTTTGACACCATTGGCCTTGCACAAATTGTTAACATGCTCTAACCCATGTTGGACTAATAGTGAGTCAGTTGAAGAACAAATAGCAGCATCCAATTCACAGTTGCCTGCAGGCATTGTTAACCATAAGCCAGGAGCGTTGTCCTGAAGGTGTGAGAAATAAATGGCAGATAGGAGATGTTCCAAAACTGATCCCTCTGGATCAACAAACTGGTCTGCTTCATGAAACAGGCCAAGTTCCAGATTGTCAAGGTACAGTCCATTCTACTCAACCTGAGGAAGGATGGCTGGATATGCTTAGTAGTTTTCAAAAATGCATGCCATTACATAAAAATAGTGAGGCACTCCAGGAGATTTCTGGGCTTACAGTTGGGGGCCATTCATTACCAGTTTTGGGTTCCACCCTGTGGTCTCAGCATAGCTCCTCCTGTGTTTACTGAATGTATGTCTTTAGTTGCAGCCCAGCCTATATTGCAGGGATTCCATTTTTTTTTCCAGACCTGGATGACTGGCTCCTCACAACTTCCATGAAAGCATCTTTTATGAAGACTCTTTACTCCATCTGTGTCTGTGCTTAGGCATTACAGTGATCACAAAAGGTCCAGTCTGGAACCAGTACAAGTGTTGGAATTTATAGGCTGCCATTTAGATTATCTCTCTCAGATGGTCAGATGTCCATTGCCCAGATTAATTTCCCTTTTCAGGGAGGAATCTCATATTCTTCAGGTTCCCAAAGCTTTGGTAGCTACATTTCTGTGGTCCTTTGGGCATATGATAGCACCTGTCTATCTAGTTCCTGTAGCCAGGTTCCTTATGAGAGGGCATTTCAAAGGGAAGATGATGCAGGGTCCCTGGTTGAGATTCACTGCTAATCTTCACATTGTTGTCTTGGAGATGATGGCTGTCTTTCTAGCATTGCTTGCCTTTCAGGATCTTTTCCCAAAGGGTGTGTTTGCCATCAAAATGGACAACACTTCTGAGGTTTGGTATCTGAACAAGCAAAGGGGAACCCATTCTTTTTCCCTATGTCATGAAATCATGAAAGTTTGGAAAGTCTGCAGTGTCCTCTCAACAGTTTCCAATTTTAATGCACATCCTAGGGAAATCAGCATTATTGTGGACAGTTTGAGCCGAGGTATCTTTCTGCCTGATGAATGATCCCTAAATCTGAAGGTAGCATTGGGGCACTCTGTGATCATTTTGCCTATCTGTCCAACACAAAGTGTTTCAGCTTTTACACTCTGATCCCTCCCAAAGGACAGTCACCACAGGTTGCTCTTCTGTATGCTTGGTCCTCAGGTCTCCTGCATGCCTACATCTCGGCACCTTGGATAATCAGCTTTCTTCAGAAGACAGCCCATTGTGGAACAACTGTTATCCTCATTGCCCTGTTCTGGCCCTACAAATTTTCCTCCCCTTTCTTTGGCCTCACCTCTGTCAACAGCCTTGTGTACTGAATCCACTTCTGGATCTGATTTCCCATCTTGCAGGAATTCCTCTGCCCAGCCTTCACTTCCTCAAACTGACCACATGGCTTCTCCTATTGTGATGATGGCCAGGAAGCTGTCTGTCAAAGTTATTCACATTCTTTTGTCATCCCTGAAGCTTTCCACTAGGAAAGTGTATGTTAGTAAGAGGAAGCATTTCTTTCTCTGAGTTTCTTCTGAAGGCTTGGATCCCTTTTCTTCACTTTTGGATGCCATCCTGGATTTGTTGGCTCATCTTTTTTCATTTTGCTTTGAGTTTATACCAATAAAGTAAATATGGCTGCCATTTCCAATGACCACATTGTCAGGGGCAATGTATATTTGGTAGCTCTTAAGTTATCCAAAACCTTCCTGATGGCAATTTTTTTATTGTGGCCTCATATTTAAGATTTAGTACCTATGTGGAATCTTTCTCTGATGCTAAAAGTGCTTGTTGGTCCTCCCATTGAGCTTTCAGCTACAGTATCCTTAAAGTTGTTTCCACAGAAAGACCATCTTTCTTGTGGCTATTACATCTGCCAGAAGGGTATCTGAGCTTCATGTACTATCCTTTGTACTCTCTTACTTGATTTTTCATAAGGACAGAGGTACTCTCTGGGCAAATCCTTCCTTTTTGCCCAAGGCACTTCTGAATCCACTTTGAAGCAGTCCATTCCCTTATCAGCCTTCTTTCTGTGCTTTAGTAACAAGAGGGAATACTTGCTTCATTGTTTGGATGTGCATGGAAAACTCAGGTTCAGTTTGGACAGAACTAAAAGTTTTAGAAAATCTGACCAAACATTTGTTTCTTTTTCTAAGTTGAGGCTCAGAAAGCTCATCTCCAAGGTGATCCTATCCAAATGGCTCATCAACTGTATCTTTTCTGTCTACTTTTTAAAGAGCAAGTCCTTATCAACAAAACCTAGAGTTCAATCAGCTAGAGCCATCATTACTTCAACTGCCTTTTTCTCGCAGGCCTCTACTCATGATATTTGTATGGCAGCTGCCTGGTCTAACAATGATACCTTTGTTGTCCACAACAGACTGGATGTTCAGTCTAGGTTAAGAGCTTCATTTGGTTTCACCATTTGGTGGAACTCTACTAGGGCCTCCGAGTCGTTTTCTCTGTCCAGGGACTCTATCTCACTGGTTGAAGTTGGACAGAAAAGACAACATTGGATACGGAAGTTATGTTCTTACCTTAATGATAGATGTGTGTTGTCTTCTTCTGTCTGGATCAACCATATTTCCCTCCATACACCCTCCAAATTGTCATGGTGGTAAGCTATGTGTTCCTGATTGGTGTTGAGGCCTGCTTTATGAGCTGTCACATACAGGTTCTTCTCTGTTGCCCCTTTTTCCTATTGCCTTTCTTAGTAGCATGTGGTTTAAATCTGATATTATTTTGTGGGGGGGGGGGGGTTGTCAGTGGCAAACAAGATCTGAGGTGAAAAGAGGAGAGCAGGGAGTAAAGGGTAAATTAGATGGATCCTTCAGGCCGAAGACCATGGAATGGCCAGCACTGGATCTGAGTCGGATATGATAACCCACAGGTTAACCAAATGGAAGAAGACAGCACAGATCTTTTGTTATAGTAAGTACATAACTTTTGCTTTTCCTCTTTTTCAAGGCAATTTGTGTGCATGTTCAGTACTGTGTAAGGTCATTTTATTCTCTTATGTCACGTTAGGATTTTACATCATTTCCTGGAAAGGTTTTGTCTTACAGCATGGGATCTTATCATCTGATTCATGTTTTGTTATCTTGTTTTCTCTCCTTTCTAGTGTGGAACAAACAGCAATCTGTAAGAAATGTCTTCTGTCTAAATGGGAACTTTGTAGGTTTCTGGCAGATTTGCTGATGATGTCATTACCTTTCTGCCATTCTTTTTTGTAGAACGTTGTATTAGAGAACATTGGTTCATCTATCAGCCCCCCCCCCCCCCCCCCCCATGATATTAAACTGTTATTCTGTTTAAAAAAAAATAGGTTTTAGGAACATTTTGTCCTGAAACAAGATTTGATTTTAAAATCTTTTTCCCAAGGTCCTCCAAGTTTGTTTTGTCTATTCAATTTATTTTCCATCTTGAAAGATAACAAATTAAGTATTGCTAGTTCAGTGAAAAGAAAATATGAGCTGTGAGCCTTGATGTGCGAAGAAACTAACTGTTTTACATGCAGTTAAGTCTCACTGGCTAATGCTCATGATTCCACCCTAATGTCTGAGCCATTAACTAAAACGTCATCCACAGAATAAAGGTGAAAGTCTCTTACATATGTTTGGAGCCATGGATATAATGTTAACAGTTATCTAGAACACTAAGCTGCATTTAATTTTCCTTTTTCTTTTCTAAGCTGGATAAGATATTGTTATGATGTTTTGCTGTCAAGAACATTAGAAACTTTTTTCTTTCTTTGATCAATATATGCCTAACTAACTACATGCAATGACTATATCCCCCGGATTCAGCAAGCCCTGCACGGTGTGCTGGACTAGTGCAGGAGCTCCAGCAGGCAATAAGTCTGCCGTGCGATCCAGGAATAAGCAGTAGGGATGTGCATGAGCGCTCCTGCACAGACTTAGCTCCTGTATGCAAATTACCCCATTTGCAGGTGAAATCCATGCAAATGAGGTGAATTTGCAATCCAGGAAGCTGGCATCCAGCCATGCAGGACTAGGGTAATCTGAAGAAATATACTTGGTTAGTAACTGAGTTCATTTCTGCAAAGTACAAAATGGAGTCATGATAGCTCCAAATAAAGGGTGGATATTATGTTGAAAGCATGCCAATGGCCATATATGGCTATTGCCATGGAAAAACAGTTGCAAAAATAAAAAAGTTAACTTTTATTTTTTTTAGCCAGTTTTGGCTTTTAAGCGTAGGGCAGTGGCGCGCAAACAGGATCAGGCAAAAAATAAAAATAAAAACCTAAAATAAGCATTCTAACCAAAATCACTAATTTGCCATTATACCCAATGGCAGGCAGAAGACAACATGGCCAGTGAATAGTGATTGCTAAAGGGGAGGCTCAGTGTGGGACCTGTAACTATGCATCAGCAGGCAATCCTATGCAAATTAGGGGAATGATACTGAATCCCAGATTTTCCCTCAATGCTAGTCAGCATCCAACAGTGTAAGAGCAGGAATAGCTTGGTGCAAGCCTAGGAGTTAGCTGACATCATCGAGGGGTGTGTCAGGCATACTGTAAGTGGATTGGAGCCCTGTGGCTTGGGTTTGCCCTTAGCTTAGCAGAACTAAGCAAGGGGATGTGTCTGAGGCTGCCTAGCATGCTTTACATTGCTTAAGCGGGTGTGCGTGCCATGCACCATGTTTTAAACATAAAAAAAGTAAAACAGGAAATAGCAGCTCTGTGCACATTTGAGCACTATGTTTGCGCGGCACACCCCTAGGCTTAAACTGGAAGGCAATGGGAAGGGAAGACAGTAGTAGGAAGGTAATCTAGGAGAACTAGCATAACTGGCAGGTGAAATGTATCAGAATCAACCAATTACACAAGCAGCAGCCCAGCCCAGAACACTACTATAAACTATCCAAACACCTTTCCCTATGGTTTGCCCCACATACTCTACACCACTGGTGTATAGAAGCAGGGAATTTTAACAAACAAAAACAGCAAAAATTATAGGGGCTGCAATAGCTATCATACATCAACATGTGGAAGAGGCTGAGGGTGGTGAGGATGAGAATGCTGTTGACCAAACCACAGTGAGGAGACAGAGAAGAGTGCACACACCCAGGGTAACCTAGCAGGGGCTACATGAGCTGGAGATAGTGGAGCTCTATAGGGTGGACAGGGACCTCCTACAGCAAATTGTTGAGCTGTGCCGGCCACGCCTGAGACACATAACTAACAGAGGGGAACCAATCCCAGTGGATACCAAGGTATGTGTAGGCCTAAGAATACTAACTACAGGTACCTTCCAAATGCCAACTGGGGATATTATGGGGATCTCACAGGCATCAGCATCCAGGGTACTCCACTAGTTCCTGGATGCCATGTCAGCACATGCTGGTGAGCACATATTTCCCCAACACCTGTAAGGCGTTGGCCAGCAATATGCGCCTCTTCCACCAAATAGCAGAATACCCTGAGGTAGTGGGTGCTATAGACTGCATGCAAATACACATCAAAGCACCAGCCGGTGAGCAGGGTACGATCTACATCAACCGCAAGGGCTTCCCCTCCATCAACTGCCAGGTCGTATGCGATGCCCAGGGCATAATAATGAATGTGCGTGCTGGGTGCCCTAGAAGCTATCAGGATTCCCACATCTGGCATCTGATGCAGCTGTACCAGAGATTTGCCAGTGGGGACATCCCTTATGGTCACCTAGTGGGAGATGCTGGTTAGGCACTGAAGCTGTGGCTGATGACACCCATCAGAAATGCACACACACCTGAACAAGAACTCCATAAGGAGGCACATGCAAAAACCAGAATTATAATAGAACATGTGTTTGGGATGCTCAAGTCACGGTTCCAGTGCCTGGACAGATTTGGTGGAGCCTTGCAGTACTCCCCAGCTACATGTACTAAAATTGTCATTGTATGTGTCATGCTACACAATATGATCCTGTGGAAACAGCTGCAGCAGAAACAGCATGGGGCAGGGCCATACAGCCTCCCACCATTGCCAAGGCCTGCACAGGCACAGAGTGACTCGAAGGAGGAACAACCTGAGCCTGCCTCGGTAGGTAGAAGGAGGTGTGCCCAGTATGGCCTGGCCTTGGCAAAGAGGCAACGCATAGCACATACACTGATACAGGAGGGACCCAAGGAATGACACCTCTCTCTGACTCGCACATACAGTAGAAGGGATGCCAAACATGACACTACCTGTGCTCAGCCATGTATAGGGAGTGTACTATGTGCATCCGACATAGGCTTCCCTCCAGCAACATCCGCAATACTGGCACAGCCACAAGGTAAGTCACTCTTCTTACCAATTGCCGAATGGAGTAGTATGTGTGTTACATGTATCTATGGTATGGACGTGAGCATGCAAGTGAATCGGTTGGCTGAATGGGATGCCAGCAGATAGTAGACACCTATAGTGGCAGCATGTGATCTGTAACAGATACTGGTGTTGCCATAGTAGCCAGTAGTACACAGGTTGACAAAACCCACAGCAGGAAATGTGCTGGGCCACATCTTTTCACATGACACTCACATGCCAGTCAGGGAGGTTCACATACCAAACGATAGTCCCAGCCAGCAAGACAGGTGTAGACAAACACAAAAAAGGCCATGCTAAGGCCTCTGAATGATGGCTATGGGTAACCTCCTACCCCATGCTTATACAGACAGACTACATCAGGTCAGGCAGTGGTATGTGAGTTCAGAAGGGTAAGAAGTCAGAATCCGATATGTAGGTCAATCAAACCTAACCTGTAGTACACTGATATAACTCTAGTCAGCATGATAGGTTACAATACAGAATAAAATGGAGTACCTGACATACCAGTACAGTAATAGCAAATGTGTAGAAGTGTCAGGTGTGCCCCCCAATCCTGTACAGAAATGTAAAAACAGTCAGGTGTGCCCCCCAATCCTATTTGGAAATGTTGTAACAGTCAGGTGAGCCCCCCAATCCTACGTAGAAATGTAGTAACAGTCAGGTGTGCCCTCCCCAATCCAATCAAGCCATGTTGTAACATGTATGTGTAGGTATAATACCAGTGGAGCACAGATGACCTGCGGTGGCCAAGGTAGCAGGATAGATAGTAGCATTTGTACAATATGCAGGTCTTTGTGTGTTAGGTTGGTGTGTGTTTCATATTGGTCAGTATGTATGCATGTTGAGGTTTGATCTGGTGGCCATTGCCCACTACTGCTGATGACAGGGCCAAGTCCTCACAACTGCAGTGACAAAGACAATGCTCCCCAGTATAACACGTGCTAGCAGTAAGCCATTGTAAATGTATGGCAGTAATATGTGTCACCATCTGAAAGATGGACATGGCATGACTGTTGGGCTAGATATACAAGCAGTACACATGGAAAGGTACCGCAGACATACAGTATATAATGTGTAACCATGAAATGGACACACCCTTGGAATTGTACAGACAGGTATGCATCACAATATCTGGGCTTGTAGTAGGGAATACTGATGTTGTCCGGCCGAACACTTGCAGATCACAAAGGTGATAGGACTGATGTATTGGGAAATGGCTGCTGTCCCTGCACAAGCCATCATAACTGGAATGCCCCATGCATATCTGTGACTCAGATGCAAGCAGTGTACATAGCACACATGCACCCAGCTCACCCAAACACCACCCACAGGTTCCTTCCGGTCTTATCCCTGCTGTTGGGAATGGGTACAATATGATCCCCACCTGTGTATAGCAATAGCGAAAGAATGCAGTATGCAATGCAGGTGTCCCATGCAGGTGTGTCCCTAGCTGTAAGCAGCAACCTGCCAGCATCCACACCACCTGATCAATACTGATAGAAATTATTGGCATGAACACCTATCACACCTACCCTGTTACCCCAGGGGAATATACTGTATGGCAGTCTGGGACTGTAGGACTGACAGACTGCAACAGCCTGCTAGAGCTGGCCTGCATCACCACCAAATGGCCTACAGGTCTCTGCCAATGGCTTGCATCTCACTCATACTGCCAATGTATGTTATGTCATGGACACACAAATAACAACATAACACAATCCACATAAGACATATGCAAGGCCATGTGGACAAACCACAGTAACATGTCTACCATGTCCCACTGCATGAACTGTGGACCAACACCAAAACACAACTGTGATGAGGTGATAACTATAGGGAAAGTATCAGAGAATGTATGCATAATGTACGGAAAAAGATAGAATAATGGAGATGGGGGCTGGGAGCATGGGCAGCATGGAATGTGCAAAGTCCGCATCACAGCTGTCTGCACATACTATCTCTGGCTGCAAACACAAAAATGGGTGGCTACAAACCTGCCTGTATACCACAATAGGGGTAATGTCCTGACTTATGACCCCTGCCTCAGGAATACCTGTGTGAATCTGTACAGCTGTGAGGTATTGCCACAGCAACATAAGGCCATACTCTCACGTTGATGGATGTACAAGTATGGGATCCACTGCCATGAGTGTATCAAGGTGCTGAACTGGATACACAGACCCAGCAGCTAGTGTTTGCAGCTCCCCCTCCAGAATGGCATAACATTACATGATTATGTACGCATTTAACCACAATACTGGACACAGTTGCATTCACCCTGTATTCCCCAGGACATCACTGTGAGCAAAAATGTCCACCTGACAGTACTTGAGGACATAAAACAGCACAGTGTATAACAGTACACATGTCTGAATATCTCTGCTGATACCAGTACCATGAAGCAGAAGCAGCACTGACACAATCACCTACAGTACACACTATTCTTTGCATGGTTTAACCCCATATTGCCAACTGATCTACACATATACTACAGACACAGTTTGCTAGCTGTAGGTATAGAACACAAAGGTCTGCACTGGCGTACAAACTACCTGGAATGGATCCACACATTCAATACAGAAGGGCATATTGGGCATGCTCACACACTTAGAGAAATGAAGGCAATGTCAGACAACATACTGAAAGGTCATACTGGGCATGCTCACACACAAACAAATGAAGCCCATGTTTGCCAACAACAGTGGACCATACATATCTGACAGTTGCAGATGTTAGTGCATACACTCCTCAATATGCACCAGTCATGCTTTGCACACACACTGAATAGGAATACACACATATAACCAAGGACAACACACTATAATGTGCCAAAAGTACACATACATAGATGTGTGGAAGAGAGTGACAGTGACAGAGAGCCTTCCATCATGAGGCCTGTCCCACCTAGCGCACAGCCAAATGGCTACAACCACATGATGTGTAAATCTCACTCACAGTAGAAATTAGCCACTGGTATCCCTCAGCATTAAAGACTCTGTGGTGCAAGTGCTACCTGTGCAACATGACTGTACAAGCCAGTAGTTATCTAGCAGTTGTATACACGTACCAGCAGAACGTAAATCTGCGTGTGCCTGAGTGTGATGTGTCTATCTCTAGATGAATGGGTTATGGCCCATGCACACACACTGCCCTCCCCAGAGCCATACTTTGACAAGCCTGCTGGTATCACTCACTTTGAAATACACCTTTGAGAAAGAAGTAGCCCAGTAATCTCTGTGGCGAGTACTGTAACTGCATAACGTTGTAGTGTGATAAACTAGTTAGGTAGGAGTTCTAATCCCAGACATGGCAACTGTGTGTGTGTGTGTGTGTGTGTGTCTGTGTGTGTCTGTGTTGAGAGCAATGCTTTTTAGGCTAGTCACACTTGGTACATTTCAAATGCCTTACTTTGGAAACCATGCTGATGCCATTCACTTTGAAATACACCTTTGGGAAAGGAGTCACCTAGTAACCTCAGTGGTGCATCCTATAACTGTGTAATGCTGTAGTGTGAGAAACTAGTTAGGTAGAAGTTCTAATCTCAGACATGGCAACTGTGTGTGTTTGTGTGTGTATGTCTTTTTCTGTGTTGGGTGTAATGCTTTTTAGGTTAGTCGCAGTCAATACATTTCAAATGCCTTACTTTGGCAAGCATGCTGGTGTCATTCACTTTGAAATACACCTCTGGGAAAGGAGCAGCCCAGTAATCTCTGTGGTGCATCCTATAACTGCGTATTGCTGTAGTATGATAAACTAGTTAGGTAGGAGTTCTAATCCCAGACATGGCAACTGTGTGTGTGTGTGTGTGTCTCTTTCTGTGTTGGGAGCAATGTTTTTAGGCTAGTCACACACTACATTTAGGCTAGTCACACTTGGTACATTTCAAATGCCTTACTTTGGAAACCATGCTAATGTCATTCACTTTGAAATACACATTTGGGAAAGGTGTAGCACAAGAATCTCCATGGTGTGTCCTATAACTGTGTAATGCTGTAGTGTGATAAACTAGTGAGGTAGGAGTTCTAATCCCAGACATGACAACTGTGTTTGTGTGTGTGTTTCTGTCTGTATAGGGAGAAATGCTTTTTAGGCTAGTCACACTTACTACATTTCAAATGCCTTACTTTGGCAAACATGCTGATGTCATTCACTTTGAAATACACCTTTGAGAAATGAATAGCCCAGTAATCTCCATAGAACATCCTATAACTGCATAATGCTGTAGTGTGATAAACTAGTTAGGTAGAAGCGCTAATCCTAGACATTACAACTGTGTGTGTGTGTGTGTGTGTGTGTGTGTGTGTGAAACCATCCAGTTTAGGCAAGTCATGCTCACTACATTTCAAATGCCCTAGTTTGGCAAGCATTCTGATGTCATTCACTTTGAAGTACACCTTTGGGAAAGGAATAGTCTAGTAACTTTTGTGGTGCATCCTACAACTGTAAAATGCTGTAGTGTGATAAACTAGTTAGGTAGGAGTTCTAATCCCAGACATGGTAACTTTGTGTGTGTGTGTGTGTGTGTGTGTGTGTGTGTGTGTGTGTGTGTGTGTGTGTGTGCGTGTGTAAGAAGCAAAGATTTTTAGACTAGTCACACTTACTACATTTCAAATGCCCTACTTTGGCAAGCCTGCTGACGTCATTCACCTTGAAATACACCTTTGGAAAAGGAGTTGCCCAGTAATCTCCATGGCATGTCCTATAACTGCGTAATGCTGTAGTGTGATAAACTAGTTAGGTAGGAGCTCTAATACCAGACATGGCAAGTGTGGATGTTTGTGTGTGTGTTTCTTTGTCTGTGTAGATGCGTTTGAGGCCATTCACAGTCACTACAGCCTCCACTGACCTTCTTTGAAAAGCCTGCTGATGTCATTCCCAGTGAAATACACCTTTGGGGAAGAAGTAGCCCAATAATCTCCATGGCGCGCCCTATTACTGCGTAGTACTGTAGTGTGATAAACTAGCTTGGTAGGAATTCTCTAATGCCAGACATGATAAGTGTGTGTGTGTGTGTGTGTGTGTGTGTGTGTGTGTGTGTGTGTGTGTGTGTGTGTGTGTGTGTGTGTGTGTGTGTGTGTGTCTGTCTGTCTGTGTTTGTCATTCATGTCCTGTGTGGAGGTGGCTGTGAGTGTGTAACAACTGTACTCATTGTGTAGTTGGTTTTGCAAATTTCTTATATGATGGCCCTATTATATGTCACAATGTCCACCTTACAAGGATAACAAATGTGAAAAAGCTGAGATGCTGGGGTGCCAATCCATACCCCTACATGTGACATCATGGCCTGGTGAACAGAGTTAGCAACCCTTGTATTACCCAGAGAACACTCTCAACCCATGTTTCATACACAAACACATTTGCCTAGGCAACAACCGCTATGTTGGTAGTACTCTGCATATTGCCCAAAGATAGTAACCATGGTGTGATTACAGTAGACTACAGAGGGCATGGCACCCTGTCCATCAGTACAATAGGCGCGCACATGCAGACAGTGCACCTTCGCTATCTTCTCCACTGGACGCCTGCAACACCTGTGGTGCCATCAAATGTGACCCACAAAGGACATACCATGCCTTAAACACATGACTTGTATGGACAAATGCCACTGACACCAGGGAATACCTGTATCATGCTATCAATGTAGGTGCAGAGTCAACCTGCTGTCCATTACCAGTTCCCGCCACATGAGGCCAGGACTGGCACATCTGATGATAATCTGTGCACACAACATGAGCCAGACACCCCAGAAACAGTTCCATGTGTCACTGTACATGCATGTGGGAAGTGTGCACATCCCAGACACCGTCCATGTCATGGACTAAAGAACACATACATGGCAAGCAATGCACAGCAATGGCCACACACAATAGTTACCCAGGTGACTGAATGGTGAATACAATGCCCACCTGTGTTGGCCAATCCAGACACTACACCCCTGAACCACACTGCAGACCATTGTCATGTGGCCTGATGCCAAGGTATACCCTTCACCTAGCCTTGTATTGCCTTCTGGTACAGTCAACCACTACACATCTGTGAAGCAATGCACCCATGCATGTCAGTACTGGCACCCTGTGTCTGTGTGTGTGGTGTATAATGCTTTCAACCACATTCACACTCCCTACAACTCCCATTGGCATACTGAAGCAAGCTGTCTGATGTCAGACACCTTCACATACCCTTTGCCCATATAACCTCCGGATAACCCCTGTGGTGCATGTGATACCTGCACATTACTGTATTGAGGCAAACTAACTAGTTAGGAAGTGTATTCCTGACCCTGCCAAGTGTGGCAATGTGTGTGAGTCCCTGAGAGAGTGTGGCTGTGTTGACGCTGACACCTGTTCATGTGGACAGGCACATGTACTACACCTACCATATCGCTACCATATCACTGTTGCAGATGTCACTCACCATCACATATACGTTTGGACAGCTCCTCAACATGTAAGCTATGTGGCACATGCAATAACTATATAGACATGTGCTAGAAATACATAGTTAGTCAGGGATTTAAAACCCTGTACTGGTAGGTGTGTGACACAAACATGCTTAGGTTTTACCCTCCCACCCCCTCCCTGACTTACTTTGTCTCCGTCTGTCTCTCTCACTCCCTCTCTGGTGGGTGTGGAGAACTATACCTGCTTTGCTTATGCAGCAGCTTGTGTTTTGTAAGTGATGCTCATGATCAGCTGATGGCCTCTGCAGGAATTGCAGCCGCCCTCTAACTAATTGCATGTGGAACAGCTGTAGTAACATTCCCATAGCCAATTGCATGGAAACACACTCCAATATCTAGGAACATTATGTTGGTGTTGGGCCTTTTCATTCACTGTGAGCAGGACCTAGATCTGGTGTTTGGCAAACAGCATCACAGATGGTTTTGGGATTTACCTCAAACAACATACACTGTGGAAACAGGCCAACACACAGGAGGGGGATGTGACTGACATGACTACAGAATGTAAGTGTTGCTATTCTGCATTTGGAGTAATGTCAGTTTAACAGGGTGTGTGTAGATATGGCTGATCTACATGTTTTAATACTTGTCATGACAGTGCTATGTTTTTGAGGAAACTCCCATCTGTAGGGTCATCTGCAGACTGGGCAGTGTGTGGAGCCTTTTGTTGCTTGTGTTACTCACAGAACACCTATCTGAAAACTGCAGAAGCATAGTGTGAGGATTGCAATCAGTACATGGTGACAGCCACGAGAGTTACTGACTTCATATCCCTCATAGGACATATGTCACAAAAAACCCTGGTACAACAGTAAATGTATGAGGTTATCACAGCAACATGCCAATATTGGGGCAGTGTTCATAGCCCCAGCCACAAGTCTGTCGACCTTTGGACATAAGTCATGCAGTTAGAGGTGCATATTTTCTGTACAACATTATTTATTGACATCATACCTGATAACAAACCAGATATCAGACTGCTTGACATGTTATGTATAGTAGGGGTTGATTCTGAGGACATAGCCT
>NC_056726.1:1023145744-1023173244 GCF_019279795.1 Protopterus annectens | reverse complement strand
CAGCCCCGAAGGTGGTTGTGCTGGGGGCTGAGTCAGAGAGCCAGATCAACCCCCTAGTCACGACACATGGCCCTCAAGCTGGTGTAGCAGATCTCCGACCTCCATGCGGACCTCGCTATGCACCACTACACACACCTGGCGACGGGTGACAGATCCCTGTCCACACCTGCTCCCGGGAGGGGCGAGACCCATCCCCTGAGGCAGTTTCACCAAAAGGTGGTGCAGGACCAACGGACGAGGAGGTCCCGGGTTGGGCCTCAGTCATGCTGGTGCCCGGTGCCACAGGCAGCTGAGGTGGGACAGGTGGGTCCGCTGTGACCCGCATTCCCCTACATGATATGGTGTTTAGGTTTTATCAACATATGTGGGTTACTAATAGTCAACACATTCCAGGATTAGGTATACCAGCATGTATAGATATTCACATTAACCCAAACACCAGATATGGAACAGTTGCATAGCAAACAGAACACATGCATATATGGGAACACTGAGGTAATTATGACAGCATGCAGGAACATTGATGGCAGCATGCCTCCAATGTGGGAGTATTTCAACATAGCACATGCATAGAAACAGGTTTAAATAAATTTCGAACAATAGGACATATGTCCCAACATTAGAGTTAAGTCAGCACATACCAATTGAGTTGTGTATTTAGTTTATTGTTGCAGATATGGTGGGGGGGGGGATGTCAGTTAACAAGTAGTATATTCCTGTAGTTTGCATTTCATTCCTAGACAGTGCTGTTATCTGTACCTTACAAGTATTAGTACACTACCCTATTGCCTTAGTTTGGACAGTGGTATGGCTGTCAACAACTATATACATGAACTGGCTTTACCTGCAGTATACACCTCTTACCTGGTATACCTGTGGAGGAATTGTTTGATAACACTTACTAACTGTTCCTACACATACTCCCAAATTCCAGGTTGATGTTATGCACATACCTGTCCATCTCTTTTTGCACACACTTTGGGCATGTCTTAACCACATGCAGGTGAACCAGGACATATTTTAACTATTGCCCTCTTAAACCTTTAGTGAATTACAACACTCTTATACACGATTTCCTAGACAGTTATATTATGTAGCACAGTGTGGGTGATAGTGATGACTGATACCTTATTATTCAGAGTGACTGCAACACTCACAATGCCATACAATACCAGAGTACACAGTACCAGTACAGGGTATCAAGCTTTTCTTTCTAGGCACAGCATTCGTATCTGACGGACCTGTGGGAGCAATGTTTGTTAGCTCTACCTGGATGTTGCCACATGAATTAACAGATTCCACATTAGTATTATGCACATACCTCTCACTCTGTTACTGTACACACTCTGGTCACAGCTTGACAACATGGGGGTGTAGATGGGACATACTTGGATTATTACTCTCATAACATTTTGGGAGTTGCTAGAGTGACAGGTTTGTTCTCATAGATGTCTGACAATCAATTGTATTTCTTGTTTGCTGCCTAAATGTCTGGGATCATCCCACTGATTTTCCAGGGGGAAAGGGTGACAGGCAGTAGATATGGGCCAATTTACTGGACATTCTGTACAGTTGTGGGGTATGATTCTGGATGCAGCCTACTACCACTCACAGGATTCGAACTATGGCTGTGTGCTCAGTTGAGTGTGCTATTTGGATTTTGTTGTTTGTCTTTTCACTTTTTTCTGTCTATGTCTCTCTCAGTTGTACTTTATTACCTGATGGGATTATACCAGTCATATACAGACATTCCTATACATTTTATTTATGTTGCACAGCGTGGGTAAAAGTGCTTAATACAACAATACTAATAACTGATTACAAATCTACATTAGCATATGATACCAGAGTAAACACATGCAGTCCAGCAGTTAGACCTTTATTGTCAAGCTATTATGCTTTTATTTACATACAATCTATATGAGACTCTTCCTGCCATATTCTCTGGTGTAGGAAGTACATGCCTTAAATAATACAGGTTTTATACAGGCAATTAACTTACTTCGACTTTTAGATTTATTTCCTATGACAGTACATGCAAGAGTATTACTAACCTGCCTCGTGTCGCAACCGCTCCAAGAGACATCCATGGGCCTCCTGGTTCATAGCCCGTTCACTTGCCACTGTGAAGGACATAAGAGGAATATTTAGCCATACCTATTCATAATATAAATGAGCTGGCAATTATTAAATAAGTAGTGGACTGATACTTACACATGGCTGGGACCTCCCATGTCCTCCTAGCCTCTTGGATCCACTAATACAAGAGATCCCCCTTTTGCCGCTTCAGGTCAGCACAGTGATGCCTGACCTGCTCACCAATCTGGGGTATGCTAGTGACATTGGTGAGGTTATGGGCGAGATGCTCCTAGGCTTCCGCCTTGTATTGGGAACCCTGGTACTGGCCCTGCAGCAGTCTCTGGTCATTGTCTTTTACAAGGAGTCCTGCCATGACTCTGGACTCCTGGATGCCCCAATGCTGTGCCCAAAAGCGCACACCCTGTCCCATTCCAGACATGGTGCCTACAAGGGGGAGCTACAACCAGTTATGAGATGTATTCCCGCCTGTTGGGTTTAAATAGGACTGATTTCCGCACTTTGCCATGATTGGATGGTTTTGAAAAGGCTATTATATGGGCAAACCTGCTTACCTAAGGTTGGCATTGCTTAAAGTGGTATACCAATGGGCAAATTGAGTTAGCTGGCCTACACAATGCTTACACCTAGTAAGCTGAGCTGTGCAATATTTAGCATTGCTTAATTTGTAATTTGCATACTATTTGCTTTTTGGCATTGATGTATTATTCATTACATGTTATATATGTGTTTGGTATCCATAATTCATGTGTACGTACACTGTATGGAGTCTTTGTGTTTATTAGGGGATTTCAACAATTTATTACAATGACACCTCACATCTGGGCTTAATGCAGTACTCCAGTTCACATATTTATGTTATGTAGTAGGTTATACAACATAAAACTGTATATAGATTAGTTGCACATGTTCAGTTTGATTTTCCTGTAGTGAGGATCTGTTTAGTGATACCTCAGTCTTATGTACAGTTGTGATGGTGTAGTGGTTAACTACTGTGACTATAATAAACAGGATCCTGGGTTCAAGTCCTGCAAAGGCAGTTTATTTTGTTTCTGGCCAGTACAGCGGCTGTTGCATACAGAGTGTTTAATGCACTTTTAAGCAATTGTAAGTGGGTTTGCGAGGGATTGCACGAGGGTAAGCTATGCTAACCTTCGGTAACATATGCTTACAGAGAGTTAGCATCAGTATTGCTTACCTGTGTGCGCATTGCTTATCCCCACGCAAATGGGCTTAAACTTACTTACTACTACTGAAATATGCTTACTCCCGATTACTACTACTTCATAGTGCTTACAATTGCTTACTAGTGATTACTCCCACCTACCATCGCACTAATTTAGACAGCAATGTCTAATGGTTCTTGGGAAGGTGGTGGATTTGGAAACTGTATGGATTTATCATTCATTAAACATTTTACCTTCCATTTTTATCCCTGATTCCTGTGTACATATACTGTATGGGGCATATGTGATTATCTGTGGACTTTACAACATTATGATAATGACACCTCACATCTACATTTAATGCAGTACTCCAGTTCAGAACTGTATGTTATTTAGTAGGTTATGCAACAAAAAGTTGGTCATAAAGTGATTTGACATAAAAAATCACATGTACTGGAGTGGTACTCGAACCAGGAATGACTGCTCATTAGGCGAATGCTCTGTCCATTACACTATTGCTGTACTGCTTCATTTGCATATATCTTGCTTTTTATCCTCTTGTGCCATTTAAGCTGCATTAACCGTAGCTAAGCGATGGGCAAACCCGTGCAGCTATGGTTAAATTTCATCTGTTTCATAAAAAAACACACTTCTTTATAGTTAATGTTTAAACTATTGCTCTTGTACACTTGGGGGGATGTTGCTGGGGGTATGCGAACACCTATGAGTGGTTTTGCTCATTCTTATGCATACACTGCTATTCTTCATTGCAGGGGCATGTATATTCTGAGAGCTCTGCTCTCAGACATGCCCCCTGCACTCTTACATGCTCCATGTAAGATAAGAGGCACAGGCAGCACCCCTTCATTAATATGCATGGTGCGCTGCCGTCATGCTCCTAAATGGCTGCTTCCATGCAGGACTAAGCTAGTCCTGCATGGAAGGATACTGAATCCGGGGGTATGTTTATATCTAACATACTGTGTACTTCTCAATATATATGTGCAATGACTATATGTTTTATATCTACTATATGTTTTTAAACCCACTCACTGTATATTTCTTAACGATTTTGTTAACTTGTAACATATAAACTATGTATAATAAATTTTTCTGCTGGAGCTTTTCTCTCCCGGCCTCCACAGAAAAAGGGCTTTTCATGGCCCAGTGGACTTGCCCGGTCATCAAACTTAAATGAATAAATATTGACATAGAAAATAATTTCTAACTGTTTGCTTTCTGTTATGATTCAACTAACAATATTTTACCAGGTCAGAATAAGTTTCACGTACTAACTCTGCAGCACTCATTTTCTTCAGAGAATTTACACCGGATACCTGCAAAACTGTGACTTAATGGTCATTTTATAACTTTACCAAATATTACAAACTGAATGTTCATTCTTGGGAGAGGGGTGATTGTGACAGCTTTGACAAATGCTGATATCAAAGATGGCAGTATATTGCTGTCAATGAAGAAAGCTTGTCAAGAATATTTTGATATTTTTGTCTTTCCTGGTTTGAACTGACTGCTTACTGCATGTGCTGTTATCATAGCTTCATAGATTCATAGGAGGTTACTAGGTTAATGGCCCCAGGGCCTTTACAAACTTAACCATATTTATCCCAAGATTCCCAATAAGCGTAATTAATACTGACTTCATCTGTTTATAAGGGATGTTTATAAGGGATATGGGCACCACCCTAGGAGTAAATTTATGGTCACCCATCCAATGATCTAGGTTGCATTTGAAGAGAGTCAGGGAATAGCTCTGCTTCACATGAAACAGAAGTTTGTTCCAGAGAAGTGACAGTCTCTGGGAGATGTATCTCTCCCTCCAGCAAGATTTGTTCATGTCCAAGGCTAGATGAAGATCTCTGGAGTGGGTGACCCTCGTGCAGTTAGATTTGTGGGTGTGTAGCATTCTCACCAGGGCATGATTAGAGACTACCTCTAAGCTAGGCACAGGTCACCCCTTAGCCTGTAGGAGACAGAATACAGTGACATGGCTTTCACTCTTTCTGCATAGGACTTGTGTTGTGTGCCCTTTATTTTCTTGGTAAGAAACCTCTGTGGTCTATAGCTGTTGCAGGTGTTTGGTGAGGTACATGCAAAGGGTGCATTGTATTTAATTATTGGCGTGATGAGGGCCTAGTATGAAGGAATTATACCATTTTTTGATCTGGATGCAATGTCTTGCCACACAGAAGGATTTCTTACCACTATTGATACTTTATTTATTTATTTATTTGCAGTTGGTTTACCAGGATATCCACTGGGCCAAGAAGAACCTGTTTTCAATGGACTCCCGGGGAGAAAAGCTCCGAAAAAAAACAAAAATTACAAACAGAAAATTAAAATAAAAGCTGTTATTACAGAAAGTACAAAAGTACTAGTAAAAACATTGAATTTAAACATACAATTTCTGAAACAAAAATGACACTCAAAGTTTTGGTTAAACTGCATTTAAAGAAACAATTTCTGAGATAAAAAGTCAGCATTGTAAGTCTAGAGTAGTTATATACACATGGATTGGTTCCTGCTAAACCATATATAAAATAGGAGAATCCAGAAGTGAAGAGAGGAGAAGAGGTTATGTGGAGTGGGAGCAGGAGCATTCCCACTGCGATATAAGGTGTGAGTTTTTAAAGGAAGAGAGGTTTCTGGTGTTATGGATGGTGGAAGGGAGTTTCATTAACGTGCAAGGGTGAAGGATAGGAGATTTTTGTCTGGGGAATGGGTAGGTTTAAACAGCTGAATTAGGTTTTAATTATTAGATCGTAAGAGTCTATCAGGGAGGTGCATTTTCAAGTTAGAGGATAGGGAGGGACAGAGAGAGAGGCTGAAAATGAGTTTGTGTGAATGAATAAGTTGAATATAGGTGAGATAATTGGGGAGCTCTAACCAATTTAATTTATGAAGGGCTACACAGTGATGGGTAGAAAACTTGTAGCTAGTGGCAAACTTGGCAATTTTATAATAGCAAGAGGAAAGTTTTGTCTTAAGAGAGGATTGTAGGTTTGTTAGGAGTGCAGCACCATAAAGAAGAGAAGGTATGAGAAGTGTGGTAGAGAGAATGAACTTAGCAGAAGGAGTGAGGTAGCGATTGTGTCGGTAAAGCATACCAAGTTTCTGGTGGGTTTTTTTTATATTTATTTGTAGATGGGAGTTGAATTTGAGATGGTCATCAATGTGGACACCTAGGAGTTTGGCCTCATATACTAATTCGAGAGATGTGTTGTTCTGGCTTTTGATGGAGAATGAATTTTTTTCAATAATGGTTGTTTTAGAAGGGGTAAATAACATGTTTGTTTTTTGAGGCTTTGAGTGCTAGGTGATTATCTAACATCCATTGTTCAGTGGTAGAGAAAGCCTCTTGTGTTAGCTTTATGAGAATGGGGATGGAGGTGGCAGAACAGATTATAGTTGAATCGTCTGCATATTGGATAAGTTTTGTGTTAGGGACTGAGCGATATAAATCATTTATGAATATATTGATACTTGATGGTAGAAATTCAGATAGTACCCAGATTACAAACCACTGGGTCTACATTTGGGGGGTGTCATCTATAGTGTAATTAGTGGTGATGTCAGCTTTCCCAAATGGAATAACAATTTTTTTTTTTTTTTTTGCATTTAGGTTAAAACCATGGTTTTGGCACCGATCATTTGTCTGCATTAACCCTTTCTGCAGTACATTAACATTAAAGGGGACTCAGTGATAGCTCCCAAGTTGCAATCATCAGCAAACTTGGTCAGCCACAGGCCACTAATGCTTGTCTGAACATCTGAGAAATAAATTCCAAACAGTAAAGGGCCCAACACAGAACCCTGTGATACACCACTGGTGACTGGTCTTTTGCTAGAGGTAGAGTCACCTACTTTGAGAGTGTATGTCCTGTTGTATTACCTGTTTCTATTCACAGTTTTATGACTGACTTAGCTGCCATTGCTCTGTGCCTTTAATACTCAGTGTCTTCACAGTGATGGAGCAGACTGAGATTCTTCTAGTTTCTTTCAGCTCTTCAGTGGGGCAGGAAGTCTTTGACTAACAGTGAGATGTGAGACCCTATTTGGGAACAATGATGTTCTGGACAACTTGACAGACAGTCTTTTAAATTGAAGATCTCCACTAGAGATAGTGGACTCCTTGTGAGGTTGCTCATTTTTTTTCAAGTGCAGTAATTTTGTTTGATTTTATTACAGAGTTGCCAGTGTCTTAACTCCATGTCATTCAGATAGATCTTTGAGCCCACTTTAACTTCCCTGGACTATTGAATGGATTCACCAGCCAGTGTTAGCCATTGTGTAAATCAATGAAGGCTTGTAATATATCAAGCATCTAAAAACTGAGTTTATTAGTTCTGTTTTTATGGACAGCAACAGCTCAATTTTAATTCTTATGGTCTTTGCTTTTTATTTGGTTATGCCTTTCTGATAATAAACTATTTCTTTTATGGCCCCATAAAAACATGCATGCACGCGCGTGTGTGTGTTTTGTGCGTAGTTGCGGTGTGTAATAGTGGACATTCAGAAGAGGGAACACTCTTTTTTCCTTGTCTTTTCAGCCCACCTATTGTTTTGCATGCAAGATTGTAGTACAGCTGGGTCAGAAATTTACCTTGTTGTTATGCAGTCTCAAAGTTGGTATACAGAGAGGGTTTACCTACCTGAAACAAATATTTTCTTTTTGTTTTTTTTTTAATCTAAAATGATCTCTCTTTTTGTATTCATTCTGATAGGTAGATGGATGAGTCTATCTGTCTATCTAGCTGTCTATATCCATCCATCCATGCATCCATCCTTCTATTCTCGACACATTTTCCTATTTTTGCACATGAGATCAGGGTGTCACTTTTACAGTGACAATCATTTAGAGCCAAGGTTCCCATTGTTGAATAGTTAGCTTTGCCTCGGCTGTTGTTCCATACCACTCACTCACATACACACACTTATGGCCAGTTTAGAGTATCAAGTCTGCCTCCTGCATGTGTTTAGAATGTGGGAAAAAACAGTAGCATCAGAAGTTTGTACACACAAACACAGGGAAGACAAGCAAACTCTGCACAGAAGGCACACCAGCTGAAAATCAAACTGTCGAACCTCTTGCTGTGAGGTAACAACTATATATATATATATATATATATATATATATATATATATATATATATATATATATATATATATATATATATGAAGTTAGATAGGGATAGAAGATATCAATAGATATTTAAAATTTGCAAAAAAAGATCATTTTGATGAAAGCATCATTTGAGATAAACTAGTTACCACTTACGCACAGTGTGTCAACAAACTGAGTTTTAAATGCAGTATGAGTAACATTTCTTTATTAATACATTCAGCCCAATGAGCTAGACTGTACTAGCTGTGTATGTGACAACTTGCACAATCGTTCTTTTTATTCTGACTCCTTACTACAGCAAACTATGTTTGAAACTTTCATATTATAAAAAGTTTGATGTTGATTACATTACAATGAGTCAAAGGTATGGCTGAAGCTTAAAGGTCCAACAGCAAAGGCATAATGCGTATAAGGTCATAATAAAAAGTCCCCGAAAAAAAAAAAGAATATCATCCCTGGAAATACAATTACAAACTTCCCTTGCTGAAAGTGGTGGTGGGCAGCCAACACTGTCTCAAGCTAGGCTTGAGCCTGTCATGAAGCTCAGTTGTGATTCATGAATTTGTCAAGTTGAAGAGCCAAAAATGAGCTGAGACACTTTTCTTCTGTTTTTTTGAGAAAGAGAAAGCAGCTTAGTGCTTAGTAGCACTAAGTGAGCCAGCATTCTACTACTGCACCCTTAGAAATGCTGAATGAGTCAGCATTCTACAACTGCACCATTAGTAATACTGAGTGAGCCAGTATTCTTCTACTGCCCCCTTAGTAATGCTGCCAGCATTCTACTACTGCACCCTTAATAACGCTGACTGAGCCAGCATTCTACTACTGCACCCTTAGTAACGCTGAGTGAGCCACCATTCCACTACTGCACCCTTAGTAATGCTGAGTGAGCCAGCATTCTACTACTGGACCCTTAGTAATGCTGAGTCCTCAGAATTCCACTACTGCATCCTTAGTAATGCTGAGTGATCCAGCATCCTACTACTGCACCCTTAGTAACATTAAGAGATCCAGCATTTTACTACTGCACCCTTAGTAACATTAAGAGATCCAGCATTCTATTACTGCACCATTAGTAGCACTGAGAGAACCTGCTGCACCCTTAGTAATACTGAGTGATCCCCCATTCTACTACTGCACCCTTAGTAACACTGAGTGACCCAGCATTCAAATACCGCACCCTTAGTAACGTTGACAAAACCAGCATTCTACTAATGCACCCTTGGTAGTACTGAGTGAGCCAGCATTCTACTACTGCACCCTTAGTAATGCTGAGTGAGCCAGCATTCTACTACTGCACCCTTAGTAATACTGAATGATCCAGCATTCTACTACTGCACCCTTAGTAACGCTGAGTGAGGCAGCATTCTACCACTGCACCCTTAGTAGTGCTGAGAGAGCCAGCATTCTACTACTGCACCCTTAGCATTGCTGAGTGAGCCAGCATTCTACTACTGCACCCTTAGCAGTGCTGAGTGAGCCAGCATTCTGCTATTGCACCATTAGTAGTGCTGGATGAGCCAGCATTCTACTACTGCACCCTTAGTAACGCTGAGTGAGGCAGCATTCTACCACTGCACCCTTAGTAGTGCTGAGAGAGCCAACATTCTACTACTGCACCCTTAGCAGTGCTGAGTGAGCCAGCATTCTGCTATTGCACCCTTAGTAGTGCTGGATGAGCCAGCATTCTACTACTGCACCCTTAGTAGCACTAAGTGAGCCAGCATCCTACTACTGCACTCTTAATAGTGCCGAATGACCCAGCATTCTACTACTGCAACCTTAGTAATGCTGAGTGAGCCAGCATGCTACTTCAGCCTTAGTAATGTTGAGTGAGCTAGCATTCTACTACTGCACCCTTAGTAGTGCTGAGAGAGCCAGCATTCTACTACTGCACCCTTAGCAGTGCTGAGTGAGCCAGCATTCTGCTATTGCACCCTTAGTAGTGCTGGATGAGCCAGCATTCTACTACTGCACCCTTAGTAACGCTGAGTGAGGCAGCATTCTACCACTGCACCCTTAGTAGTGTTGAGAGAGCCAGCATTCTACTACTGCACCCTTAGCAGTGCTGAGTGAGCCAGCATTCTGGTATTGTACCCTTAGTAGTGCTGGATGAGCCAGCATTCTACTACTGCACCCTTAGTAGCACTAAGTGAGCCAGCATTCTACTACTGCACTCTTAATAGTGCCGAATGACCCAGCATTCTACTACTGCAACCTTAGTAATGCTGAGTGAGCCAGCATTCTACTTCAGCCTTAGTAATGTTGAGTGAGCTAGCATCTACTACTGCACCCTTAGTAGTACTGAGAGAGCCAGCATTCTAATACTGCACCCTTAGCAGTGCTGAGTGAGCCAGCATTTTGCTATTGCACCCTTAGTAGTGCTGGATGAGCCAGCATTCTACTACTGCACCCTTAGTAACGCTGAGTGAGGCAGCATTCTGCCACTGCACCCTTAGTAGTGCTGAGAGAGCCAGCATTCTACTACTGCACCCTTAGCAGTGCTGAGTGAGCCAGCATTCTGCTATTGCACCCTTAGTAGTGCTGGATGAGCCAGCATTCTACTACTGCACCCTTAGTAGCACTAAGTGAGCCAGCATTCTACTACTGCACTCTTAATAGTGCCGAATGACCCAGCATTCTACTACTGCAACCTTAGTAATGCTGAGTGAGCCAGCATTCTACTTCAGCCTTAGTAATGTTGAGTGAGCTAGCATTCTACTACTGCATCCTTAGTATTGCTGAGTGATCAAGCATTCTACTACTGTTCCCTTAGTAATGCTAACTGAGCCAGCATTCTACTACTACTACACCCTTAGTAGTGTTGTGTTTACCAGCATTCTACTGCTGCACCCTTAGTAACGCTGAGTGAGCCAGCATTCTACTACTGCACCCTTAGTAGTGCTGTGACCCAGCATTCTACTACTGCAACCTTAGTGAAGCTGAGTAAGCCAGCATTTTACTACTGCACCCTTAGCAACATGGAGTGATCCAGCATTCTACTACTGCACTTTTAGTAATGCTAAGTGAGTCAGCATTCTATTACTGCCCCCTTAGTAATACTGAGTGATCTAGCATTCTACTACTGCACCCTTAGTAATACTGAGTGATACTGCCTTCTACTACTACACCCTTAGTAATGCTGAGTGACCCAGCATTCTACTACTGCACCCTTAGTCATACTGAGAGAGCCAGTATTCTAATACTGCACCGTTAGTAGTGCAGAGTGAGACAGCATTCTACTACTGCACCCTTAGTAATGCTGAGTGATCCAGCAATCTACTACTGCACCCTTAGTAATGGAGTGAGCCAGCATTCTACTAATGCCCCAGTGAGCCAGCATTCTACTACTGCACCCTTTGTGGTGCTGAGAAAGCCAGCATTCTACTACTGCACCCTTAGTAGTGCGGAGTGAGCCAGCATTCTACTACTGCACCCTTTGTAGTGCTGAGAAAGCCAGCATTCTACTACTGCACCCTTAATCACGCTGAGTGATCCAGCATTCTACTACTGCACCCTACTGCACCCTTAGTAGTGCTGAGAGAGCCACCATTCTACTACTGTACCCTTAGTATCACTGAGTGAGCCAACATTCTACTACTGAACCCTTGCTAATGCTGAGTGATCCAGAATTCTACTACTGAACCGTTAGTACCGCTGAGTGATCCAGCATTCTACTACTGCATCCTTGATAGAACTGAGTGAGCCACCATTCTACTACTGAACCTTTAGTAGCACTGAGTATTCCAGCATTCTACTACTGCACACTTAGTAATGCTGAGTGAGCCAGTGTTCTACTACTGCACCCTTAGCATTGCTGAGTGAGCCAACATTCTACTACTGCACCCTTAGTAGTACCGAGTGATCCAGAATTCTACTACTGCACCCTTAGTAATGCTGAGTGAGCCAACATTCTACTACTGCACCCTTAGTAGTGCTGAGTGATCCAGCATTCTACTACTGCACCCTTAGTAACACTGAGTGACCCAGCATTTTACTACTGCACCCTTAGTAATGCTGAGTGGTCCAGCATTTTGCTACTGCACCCTTAGTAGTGCGAGTGAGCCAACATTCTACTACTGCACCCTTAGTAGTGCTCAGTGAGCCAAAGTTCTACTACTGCACCCTTAGTAGCACTGAGTGTGCCAGCATTCTACCACTGCACCTTTAGTAACACTGAATGATCCAGCATTCTACTACTGTACCCTTAGCAATGCTGAGTGACTAGCATTCTACTACAGTACTGTTAGTATCACTGTGAGCCAGCATTCTACTACTGCACCCTTAGGAATACTGAGTGACTAGCATTCTACTACTGCAACCTTAGTAGCAATGAGTGATCCAGCATTCTACTACTGCCCCTTAGTAATGCTGAGTGAGGCAGCATTCTACTGCTGAACCCTTAGTAGCGCTGAGTGAGCCAGCATTCTACAACTGCACCCTTAGTAGTGCTGAGTGAGCCAGCATTCTACTACTGCACCCTTAGCAATGCTGAGTAACTAGCATTGTACTACTGCACCCTTAGTAATGTGGACTGAGCCAGCATTCTACTACTGGACCCTTAGTAATGCTGAATGAGCCAACATTCTACTACTGCACCCTTAGTAATGCTGAGTGAGCCAACATTCTACTACTGCACCCTTAGTAGTGCTGAGTGATCCAGCATTCTACTACTGCACCCTTAGTAATGCTGAGTGAGCGAGCATTCTACTACTGCACCCTTAGTAGTGCTGTGACCCAGCATTCTACTACTGCACCCGTAGTAAAGCTGAGTAAGCCAGCATTTTACTACTGCACCCTTAGTAACACGGAGTGATCCAGCATTCTACTACTGCACTTTTAGTAATGCTAAGTGAGCCAGCATTCTATTACTGCCCCTTAGTAATACTGAGTGATCTAGCATTCTACTACTGCACCCTTAGTAATACTGAGTGATACTGCCTTCTACCACTGCACCCTTAGTAACGCTGAGTGACCCAGCATTCTAATACTGTACCCTTAGTAATACTGAGAGAGCCAGCATTCTAATACTGCACCCTTAGTAGTGCTGAGTGAGACAGCATTCTACTACTGCACCCTTAGTAATGCTGAGTGATCCAGCAATCTACTGCTGCACCCTTAGTAACAGAGTGAGCCAGCATTCTACTACTGCCCCAGTGAGCCAGCATTCTACTACTGCACCCTTTGTAGTGCTGAGAAAGCCAGAATTCTACTACTGCACCCTTAGTAGTGCTGAGTGAGCCAGCATTCTACTACTGCACTCTTAGTAGCACTAAGTGAGCCAGCATTCTACTACTGCACCCTTTGTAGTGCTGGGAAAGCCAGCATTCTACTACTGCACCCTTAATAGTGCTGAGTGATCAAGCATTCTACTACTGCACCCTACTGCACCCTTAGTAGTGCTGAGAGAGCCACCATTCTACTACTTTACCCTTAGTATCGCTGAGTGAGCCAGCATTCTACTACTGAACTCTTGCTAATGCTGAGTGATCCAGCATTCTACTACTGAACCGTTAGTAACGCTGAGTGATCCTGCATTCTACTACTGCACCCTTGACAGCACTGAGTGAGCCACCATTCTACTACTGCATCCTTAGTAGCACTGAGTAGTCCAGCATTCTACTACTGCACCCTTAGTAATGCTGAGTGCGCCAGTGTTCTACTACTGCACCCTTCGCATTGCTGAGTGAGCCAACATTCTACTACTACACCCTTAGTAGTACCGAGTGATCCAGAATTCTACTGCTGCACCCTTAGTAATGCTGAGTGAGCCAGCATTCTACTACTGCACCCTTAGTAGTGCTGAGTGATCCAGCATTCTACTACTGCACCATTAGTAACACTGAGTGACCCAGCATTTTACTACTGCACCCTTAGTAATGCTGAGTCATCCAGCATTCTGCTGCTGCACCCTTAGTAGTGCTGAGTGAGCCAACATTCTACAACTGCACCCTTAGCAGTGCTCAGTGAGCCAAAGTTCTACTACTGCACCCTTAGTAGCACTGAGTGTGCCAGCATTCTACTACTGCACCTTTAGTAACACTGAGTGATCCAGCATTCTACTTCTGTACCCTTAGCAATGCTGAGTGACTAGCATTATACTACTGTACTCTTAGTGGCACTGTGAGCCAGCATTCTACTACTGCACCCTTAGGAATACTGAGTGACTAGCATTCTACTACTGCAACCTTAGTGGCACTGAGTGATCCAGCATTCTACTACTGCACCCTTAGTAATGCTGAGTGAGGCAGCATTCTACTGCTGAACCCTTAGTAGCACTGAGTGAGCCAGCATTCTACAACTGCACCCTTAGCAGTGCTGAGTGAGCCAGCATTCTACTACTGGACCCTTAGTAATGCTGAGTGAGCCAGCATTCTACTACTGCACCCTTAGTAATGCTGAGTGATGCAGCATTCTACTACTGTACCCTTAGTAGTGCTGAGTTTGCCAGTATTCTACCACTGCAACCTTAGTAATGCTGAGTGAAGCAGCCTTCTACTACTGCACCCTTAGTAATGCTGAGTGAGCCAGCATTCTACTACTGCACCCTTAGTAACGCTGAGTAAGCCAGCATTCTACTACTGCACCCTTAGTAACATTGAGTGATCCAGCATTCTTCTACTGCACTCTTAGTAATGCTGAGTGAGCCAGCCTTCTACTTCTGCAGCCTTAGTAGTGCTGTGACCCAGCATTCTACTACTGCACCCTTAGTAACGCCAAGTAAGCCAGCATTCTACTACTACATCATTAGAAACATGGAGTGATCCCAGCATTCTTCTACTGCAGCCTTAGTAACTATGAGTGATCCAGCATTCTTACACTAACGCTGAGAGATCCAGCATTCTCTTACTGCACCCTTAGTTGTGCTGAATGACCAGCATTCTACTACTGTACCCTTTATTAACATGGAGTGATCCCTTAGTAACGCTGAGTAAGCCAGCATTCTACTACTGCACCCTTAGTACCATGGAGTGATCCAGCATTCTACTACTGCACCCTTAGTAACGCTGAGTGATCCAGCATTCTACTACTGCACCCATAGTAACACTGAGTAATCCAACATTCTACTACTGCACCCTTAGTAATGCTGAGTGAGCCAGCATTCTACTACTGCACCCTTAGCAGCACTAAGTGATCCGGCATTCTACTACTGCACTCTTAGTAACACTGAGTGACCTAGCAGTCAACTACTGCACCCTTAGTAGCGCTGAGTGATCCAGCATTCTACTACTACACACTTAGTAACACTGAGTGGCCTAGCATTCTACTACTGCACCCGTAACAGTGCTGGGTGAACCAGCATTCTACTAGTGCACCCTTAGTAGTGCTGAGTGAGGCAGCATTCTACTACTGCACACGTAGTAACACTGAGTGGCCTCGCATTCTATTACTGCACCCTTAGCAGTGCCAGGTGATCCAGCATCCTACTACTGCACCCTTAGTAGTGCTGACTGATCCAGCATTCTACTACTGCACACTTAGTAACACTGAGTGGCCTAGCATTCTACTACTGCACCCTTAGCAGTGCTGGGTGAACCAGCATTCCACTACTGCACCCTTAGTAGTGCTGAGTGAGGCAGCATTCTACTACTGCACACTTAGTAAAATTGAGTGGCCTAGCATTCTACTACTGCACCCTTAGCAGTGCTGGGTGATCCAGCATTCTACTACTGCACCCTAAGTAGTGCTGAGTGAGGCAGCATTCTAACCTTGCAACATTGCTGAGTTAGTTCTTGCTTACAAATCCATCTCATGGCCATTAACACTTCCTGAGCTCCTGCTCTGGTAGTGCCCTGGATGCCGAGGAAGTGAAATAAATTGCCTTACTGGCCAGCAGCTGCTGCTAGAAAAGTTCTTCTTGCCTCTGTTTGGTCCGTTGCTCTCATTGGTTAAGGTTTGGTAAGGTTTGGTAAGGAAGTTTAAGGGAGTTACCACTCAGATGTATTTTTTTTTAAACTAAACTTCCTTCTAGCATCACTATGTACTGCCCTCATTTGCATTTTAGTCAATCACCTCTGGACTAATTATGTATGTAGGTAATTGAATTTTTGATGTATAACCATAATGCAGGCTTATTTTAGTAGCATAGTTTTTAGTATCTAACTCCAGAATTGGGGAGAAATCCAGAAAATGGAGTACAATCGGGGATACTTTCAAAATGTTAACAAACTTGAGACATTCACAGAAATAGATAATATGAATTAATATACACACTTCCTGAAGTAAAACGTCTATAATTCTAATCAAGTATAATTCATCACCTTTTACTCAGAAATGATCAGATTTAGGCTGGATTAAGAGGGACAGAGCTAAAATTTGAGTCAAAATCAGGGATCTTTTGAGAGGTATTTGTGTGTATATACCATATATGCTGAAGTGTATACATAAATGCTGTGTCATTTTTCAAGTAAAAGTGTGCATACTAGGTAGCTTATCTTTTCCAGACGTGTGCGTGTAGATGCAGATTTTCCAGAAGTGGCACATACAGATGCTGTTTTTTTTTCCAGGAGTGTGAAGGTAGATGGGTTCCTTTTCTCAAGTAAAAGTGCCCACAGTAGAGGATACTTTTTGCCAGAGGTGTGTTCAGACAGTTTAGTTTGTTTACACAAGTAAAAAAGTATATTTGTAGTGCACTGCTACTTTTTACTAAACTTGTATACAGTAGATGCGTTTCTTCCAAGTGTAGATGTAATTTATTTTGAAAAGTGTGTACTTAGTAGATGCTGTTTTTTTTTCCCTAGAAGTGTGTACATCAGTACATAGATGCAGTTTGTACAAGAAATGTGTATATAGATGCTGTTTTTCCCTACAGGTATATGTAGATACTGCTTTCTTATCAAGTGTACACAAATGCTTTTTTACCCAGAACTGTGCATATAAATTCTGTTTTTTTCAGAAGTGTGTATTTAGATACTGTTTTTTTTTTTCTTAAGTGTGTACGTAGGTATGTAGATGCTGTTTTATTTATTTCTGTTTGTTTTTTCAGAACTGTCTGCATAGGATATGTAGTTGCTGTTTTTTGCAGAAATGTGCACATAAATGCTGTTTTTCCGACAGGTGTATGTAGATGCTGCTGTCTTATCAAATGTACATAGATACTTTTTCTTTCCCAGAAGTGTGTACATAGATGTTGTTTTTTTTCCTGGAAGTATGTATGTAAATGCTGTTTTTTTACAGACGTGTATACATATGCGCACATATGTTGTTTTATTATTTCTAGAGACATGTACATCAGTATGTAAATTCTGATGTTAAGTTGTCAATCTCGCCTTCATTCTTGCTGGATGGGTTCGGAGCCGATCCTCGGCTCCGACTCTGCACTTGCTTTAGCTCGAGAACTCCTTTTACCAGCTCGAGGCAACCCTATATCCCATGATGCAAGGCGGAACTACCCCAGATCTCGTTTGCCGCTTAGCGAAAGAGGTCTCCTTTGCCAGCTGAGGTAAGTTTTTTCTTGTTAAAGAAGAAAAAGTTCAGTTAGGGGTTTATTTTTTCCTTTTAGTGTTAGATTAGCTTGTACTTAGTTTACAGCCCACCCTATTCCCTTCCTTTTAAACTTTTTTAACAGTTTTCAGTTTAAAGTTTTAGTCAGGCCTAGTTCCCCAAGTTATTCCCTTCCTGTGTGTCTGTGTAGGGATTAAGTTGTGTGTTTGTGGGGACTGTTTGTGTCTATCCTTTTTAGGATGTCTAAGGAAGGCAAGGTCTCAGGCTTCAAGAAGTGTGACCAGTGCTGTCAGAAAATGTCCCTGACAGACGGTCACACTTCTTGTGTGTATTGCCTGGGGCCTTTGCACCTGCAGGACTCCTGTGCGTTGTGTCATGCTTTTAGCCAGAGAGTCCTGCAGGAAAGGAGGAACAAATTAATCCTCCGAGGTTTACTTAAACCTGAAGGTTCTCCTCCTAAGTCTGGGGCAGGAAAACCTCTTAAGTCACTGAAGGCTCAGGCTACAGTGTCCAAGCCTCCTCCGGTGGCTCCGGCTCCGTCGGAGCCGATCGGCCCGGCTGGAGTCGATACTTCTTCTGTTAGAGTAGTGGGTTCGGTGCGGGCCGGCTCCGATACCCTGACTACTGTGGCCTTGTCGGCTCCGGCTGGAGCCGACACTTTATCCAGCATCGGAGCCGAGATATCCTCGGCTCCATCTGGGGTTCAAGGGACTTCGGCTCCGATGGCTTCGACCCGTAAGAGATCCCGGTCCCCTTCGATACTAAGTATTCACTCGGCTCCGGGTCTCCTCTTTTGTCGGAGCGGAGCCATCGGAGCCGATCTTCGAGATCTTCCAGGCTGTCTGACCACGATTTGGAGAGGGTGGTAAGCAGGCTGTTGAAGTCTCAGGCACTGGCCCAAATGCTCCATAGCCCGCATGAACAGACTTCGCTATAGCCCGATTCTTGAGATTCCTCCTCCGACTCCACACCAGAGTTCGGGCCGGAGCTTCTTGGGACAGCGACTGTTTCGATGCCGGAGCCGATACATCCTTCGGCTCTGTCATCTTCGGCTCCGATCTCCTCCTTGAGACTTTCCTTGGAGGGATCCGGTCGTCGGGTTTCCACTGTCGGCTCCGAGGGGCTAGTGGCATCGGACCCTTGTCCGACCCCTCTCCCTCTCGGGGCTTCGGCTTTGGTAAGCTCGGCGCCGACATCGGCCTCGGAGCCTTCTCTCTCCTTGGAGCCGACCATTCCTGTCTCTTCGGAGCGGGTGTGTTCAAGTCTCCCGGGGAGAGGAGCCTTTGAGGTGATGAGGAGTGTCCTGGTTTCTGAGCCTGGTCAACGGTCTATCCCTCTAGCTCCTCCCTCATCAGTGCCTGCAGATGCCTCTTGCCAGCCTCTTGCTCTCAGGCCCAGGGATCCATCGCCCCAGGTTTCCCCACTGGGAATTTCCTCCTCTTCTGAGGTTTCTCCTGACCCTGCAGGGGAACCCCCTCGGAAGAGGATGTGTAAGAGGAAACACACAGACTCCCCTGAGTCTACTACATCTGATACCGACTTAGATGAGTCGGAGGGTTCCCCACGGTCCCCCTCTGAGGATGTCTCATTTTCAGACATCCTTGAGCTCCTCAAACAGAGGGGGAATTGGCCCTCCATTGACCCCTCCGAGGATGAGTCGGTATACCTGGAGGCTTTTGGATCCCGACCCTCCACCTCCTGGGTGTCTCCGCCTTTCGACCCACTCATGCAGGTAGTGGCTCGGAAGGCGTGGGCGGCTCCAGATTCTGTGGAACCTGTCCCCAGGAGACCATCCAAGTTCATCACGGCCTCTTCGGATAAACAGTTCCTGTCCAAAGGTGTCTCTGTGGATGCTATGGTGGTAGCGGCGGCCACTAAGAAGGAATTGGCGAATCCTTCAGTACCTGTCCATCCTCCTAATAAGGATTCTAGGACCATGGACAGGTATGGAAAGCGGATGTTTTCTTCAGCGACCTTTGCTATGCGTTCGCTGAATTATCTTTGTCACTTCACCAGACTTCAACGAGATATTCTCAAGGAACTGGGAGAAGTAGTCCAGGATCCTTCTGCTGCTGGGGCTCAGGAAAAGATTGCCTCTCAGCTTGCTATCCTGAATTCTATATCTAACTCCTCCATGCGGCTCATATCTTATGCGGCCGATGGAGCGAGCAGGGCCGCAGGCACAGGTGTTGCTCTTAGACGCCAAGCCTGGATGCGGCTGTGTAATTTTATGACCCCTTTTAGGCGTCCTTCACCAACACCACCTTTGACGGTTCGGCTTTGTTCGGACCTCAGGTGAAGGATACTTTGACCAGATGTGAGCAGGACGGTAAAACTCTTTCTGCCGTTGGAGTCCAGTTTTCCACTCCTTCTAGACCATATTCCAAGGGTCAGAAGGGGGGGGAAGATGTGGTTCCGTAAAGCCCAAGGAGCTACACTGGACACACGTGGTCAGTTTACCCCAGAGGCAGAGGGGTAACAATAATAGACGCCCTAGAGGCAGGGGGGCTCCTCAGAACCAGGGCAACAGGGAGTCTCTTCCTGAGAAGCCCTTTCAGCATCCCTGAGGTGTTGCCCGACTGCCCACCCTTGGAGGCAGTCGGGGGAAGAATTTCGCTGTACCCAGTAGCCTGGCAATCCCTATCACAAGAGAAGTGGGTACAGTCGATCATATCCGAGGGTTACAAAATCCCTTCGAAGGTTTCCGTACCTCTACAATCCCTTCCAGACATCTCACCCGGTCAAAGGGATTTGGCAAGACAGGAAGTTTCAAAACTCCTGGAAAAAAGAGCCATCCAAACAGTGTCGGCAGACCAAGTAGGATCCGGCTTCTACTCAAGATTCTTTTTGGTCCCCAAAAGGACGGGAGATTGGAGACCAATACTAGACCTAAGCAGACTAAACAAGTCTGTCAGAAAGGCAAAGTTCCGGATGGTCACGCTGCAATCCATTCTGCCCTTTCTGGGCAAGGACAACTGGATGTGCTCTATAGACCTTCAAGATGCGTACTATCACATAAAGAGTCACAGACGCTCCAGAAGGTTTCTCCGCTTTGGCTGGGAGCCAGTCATTACCAATTCAGAGCACTGCCCTTTGGCCTCACTTCAGCCCCAGAGTGTTCACCAAATGCATGGCAGTGGTCACAGCTCATCTGAGACGTCGAGGATTCCAGGTGTTTCCTTATTTGGACGACTGGCTCCTCTCCGCCACCTCCAAGCATCAGCTTCTTCGGTCCAGAGACTACACCCTACAGCTTTGCAAGAGTCTAGGAATTTCGGTAAATTTCGAAAAATCCTCTCTGCTGCCTTGCCAATCTATCACCTTTATAGGCGCAGAGTTAAATATCACAAAATGTTAGCCAGGCTAACAGATCAAAGGATTCTGGACATCCAGAAATTTGTTCAGCTTCTGTTACAAAGCAACAAGATCAAAGCCAGGTTTGTCTTGAAAGTTCTAGGCCTAATGGCTGCAGCCATTGTTCTTCTTCCACTGGCTCGCTTCCACATGCGTCTCCTGCAGTGGATGTTATTCACGCAGTGGTCGTACCACGATCTACCCATGAGACACGAGATCTTAGTGACACAGTCTTGCAGGGCTCATCTTCGATGGTGGATATCTTCCCCTCTTCTTCATCAGGGCCGACCTTTGTTCCCCTCCTCCAGTTGCCACAGTCACCACGGATGCCTCTCTGATCGGGTGGGGGGGCATTATCAGGGCAGGATGGTCCACGGGACGTGGCAACCCATAGAATACCACCTGCACATAAATGTCCTGGAGATGAGAGCAGTGCTTTTAACGTTGCAAGCCCTCGACGACTTTCTTCCCACAGGGACTATTGCAGTACAGACGGACAACATGTCCGTGGTCTGGTACATCAACAAACAGGGCGGAACCAGGTCCTATCCTTTATGTCGAGAGGCTCTCAGACTTTGGCAATGGGCGATCTCTTCTCAGCGGTTTCTGATAGCAACGCACATCCCCGGCAGCTCCAACCTATTGGGGGACAGGCTAAGCACATCGATTCTCATGCCTCACGGTGGTCTCTCAATCAATCTGTAGTGGATCAGATTTTTCTGAAGTGGGGCACCCTTGTTGCGATCTTTTCGCTACCCTCAAAACAGCAAGTGCCCAAATTACTTCACACTATTTCCTCTTCCAGGCCAACCCTTGAAAGACTCTCTAACCCAGGATTGGCCTCGGGACTTCTTTATGCTTTTCCCTCCTTTCCATTGATTCCACAAGTCATTCAGAAAGCCACCGTTTTGAGAGCCAAATTGATCCTCATTGCTCCATATTGGCCTCGACAAATTTGGTTTCCGTCTCTACATCATCATCTTCTGGTGCAGCCCTGGCATCTGGACCCAGTTCCGGATCTTTGATCCACCAGTCGGGTCAGCAGCACCGGGCCATTCATTCTCTCAACCTCACTGCTTGGTTGCTCCACTTCCTTCCCTAGCCAGGCTACCAATGATTTCTGACTCAGTCAGAGACATTTTAGTATCTTCTTTAAAGTCGTCCACTAGAACTGTTTATGCTAGCAAGTGGCGACGTTTTTCGATTTGGGCAAACGCCAGAAATATTGATCCTTTCACCGCTCCTGTACATTCTGTTTTGGATTTCCTGGCGGAGGTTTTTCATTCGGGATCTTCGTCATCTACAGTCAAAGTACAACTGGCTGCTATTTCCAAGTATCATGTTGGCTTGCATGACAATAACATCATGTCTCATAGGTTATGCAAAGCCTTTTTAAGAGGAGTTTTTCTCCTCAAACCGCCTGTGAAACATCCTCCTCCGCAATGGGATCTAAACTTAATGTTGGCATCCCTAATTCTATCTCCTTTCGAACCGTCTGCTACGTGTTCTTTGAAGTTGTTGACGTGGAAAACTATATTTTTACTGGCTGTTACTTCTGCAAGAAGAGTTTCTGAGATTCAGGCCCTCTGTATTCGTTCACCTTGTCTGGTTTTTCATAAGGATAGGGTTTCGCTCAGAACTAACCCTTCCTTTCTTCCCAAGGTTGTATCTCAAGCCAATATTAATCAATCTATTGATCTACCAGTTTTCTTTCCTAACTATTCTGACAGAGCTGAACAGAAGCTGCATTTTTTGGATGTTCATCGTCAGCTCAGGTACTACTTGCATAGGACTAAACAAATTAGAAAATCAGATCAATTGTTTGTCTCCTATGCAGAAAACAGGTTAGGTCTTCCAGTTTCTAAAGTGACCATATCTAGATGGTTGACTTCCACCATTTCCTATGTGTACTCTCTAAGGGGCAAACAACTACCTTCTAAGCCAAAAGCACATTCGACCAGGAGTCTATCCACCTCTGTAGCCTTTCAGGATAGACTTCCCATTGACACTATTTGTGCAGCAGCTACTTGGGCCACGCCTCATACCTTTGTGTCTCATTACAAGTTGGATTTGGCCTCCAGAGATAGGGCCAGTTTTGGTTCCACAGTTCTCAAGAGTCTGTTCCATTGAGCCACCCGGGATACAGGTGCTAGGGACGCGGTCCCATCCAGCAGAATGAAGGCGAGATTGACAACTTAACATTTAGAAGTTATGTACCTACCATAACGCTCCATGTTAGTTGTCTTCTCGCCTTCTTTCTTGCGCCCCTCCCTCCTTCCCCCTGGCCTGGACAGATCTTGGAGAGTTCCTATTAGATTGCTTCCTCTGGAGCATTGTTATGAGGACTTCTTTTAGGAATCATGGTTCCTAATTATGTTAGGATAAGTCTTTAGCAGGGTCAGTTAGCTGCCAAACGAGATCTGAGGTAGTTCCGCCTTGCATCATGGGATATAGGGTTGCCTCGAGCTGGTAAAAGGAGTTCTCGAGCTAAAGCGAGTGCCGAGTCGGAGCCGAGGATCGGCTCCGAACCCATCCAGCAAGAAAGAAGGCGAGAGAAGACAACTAACATGGAACGTTATGGTAGGTACATAACTTCTAATTTTTTCCCAGAAATGTGTACATGGATGCATTTTTTCCCACAGGTGTATTAGATGCTGCTGTCTTATCAGTTGTATATAGATGCATCTTTTTCTTCCCTAGAAGTCTGTCTAGATGTTTTTTCTTTCTCAGAACTCCTCAGCCTGGAGAAAGTACAGCTGTGTAAAATCTTACCATAATGGTAGATGTCCTTGTCTTCACAGCTGCAGTATTCATTATGTATGGGATTCCTCGCTATGAAAGACCAACGTCTGACCAGTCTAACAAAGCCTACCATTGCTTTAAGGTATGCTGAATATCAACCAAATGCTCCTTGGGTAGCGTAGGGGATAAAGGTGACATTAAGGTGTACCATCCTCAGAACTGAATGCCGCAGTAGGAACAGCAGTCCAAGGAAAACCAATCAGAACCTGCACATCCAGGAAGGAAAAAAATTAGGGGGATGGAGGGAGGGTGTGAGGGAGGGAGGGAATATTGCAGTGGTGAAGGCAAGGACATCTACCATTATGTAAGATTTTACACAACTGTCATGTTTGGGCTACCGAAATTGCATAAAAACCTGAGCCAACCACCCATGAGACCCATCATGGACTCTAAGGGGTCCATCACCCACCCCCTTGCAAAATATTTAGACAATAAATTAAAGGAAAATATATTTAATGAGACACATATCTGCAAGGATTCATAGAGCTTCTTAGAAGCTATAGGTAAGATACCCTTCAAGGACACTTTTGTTTTTATAACTAGCGATACTAAGGACCTTTATTCAGTCATACCTCACACAACTGGTTTGGAGTGGTTCACAGATTTCTTATATGAAAAAAGAAATTTCACACTATCAGGTCTTGGTCTTTTCACAATTGATGGAAATTGTCCTTAAAAATAATTTTATATTGTTTAATAAAGAAATCTACTTGCAACAAGAAGGTTTGGCTATGGGGTTTGCATGTGGTGGTTTATATGCAAATATTGTAGTTAGGCAATGGGAGAAGAAATTTCTTTTTCCTTCATGTTATTTTGAGCACATCAAGTTTTATACTAGGTTCTTGGACGATATGTTTGTTCTGTGGGATGGACCTGTAGATGCTCTTGATGATTTTATAGCCTATATTGGAACTACTACAGAATTTCTAAAGTTCACCCATACCAGAGACCTTGACAAGATTTCCTTTTTAGACATCTCATTGGAGAAGGATTATGAAAATAAGGTGTTTGTCTCAAGAATCTTTAGGAAAAGCATGTACTCAAACTCACTACTGCATTTTTCCAGCACATACCCAGTTAAACAAAAGAAAGCAATTGTTAAGGGACAGTTTGTGCATGCAGCTCTTATGGTATCTGTTACTGATGAATTTTCAGATGAATGTGACAATTTGAAAAATATGTTTAAAAAAAGAGGCTACCCTTGTAAGTTTGTTTGTGACATAATGATTGAGGTTAACAAGAGAGAGCATGGGGTTTTATGCACCTTTACTTTCTTGAAATATGATCGATAGTGGTCCATCTACCAGTAATCATGAAACTAGTACTGTTGCAAGTAATAGTGATTATAAGACTTTTTTCATCACTGTATTCACCCAAGACAGTTACATCTTAAGAAACATCTTAACAAAAAATTGGTCCTTTTTTGACACGTGACAACAACATCAGAGCACTAATATCAACACAAGGTGCAAGGTTTGAGTCTCACAAGGGATAAATGGCTAGGCTTAAAATAGCTTGCAAGGGCAGTTAGCCTAGTACTAATCTATGAACCTATCTATGAACCTAATAGGACTGCAACCCATTATGGTATATAGGAAAGGCAAGAATATGAAAAATATATTTGAGAGCAGTAATTCTTATCTTAACCACAGGTTAGGTTCTATGAACAAGTGTAGATGTAATTATTGCAGATATATAAAAGAAGGCAATAATTTTGACATCAACAAAGTCGAAATCAGGATCAACCAGAAATATAATTGTAACTCACTCAGAGAAAGTGATTTACTGTGCTATGTGCACCACCTGTTCTTGCTATTACATAGGCAAGACTGATAGAAAGTTAAAAAATCACATATATGAACATCTATATGACATAAAAAATAAAAGAGAGACTAATTCTCTTAGCAAGCATGTAATGGAGTACAATGACCATAAGTTCCAATTTTTTATTATAGATAACATCGGTACTAGTATGAGGAGTGGTGCATGGTCACTATTACTTGAGAAAAGAGAACTATATTGGCAATTACGTTTGAATGCTGGGAACTGGCCAGGCCTGAATGAGCATATTTCCATTAGCCCCAAGTTAAAATTAAAGGCATTGGAAAGATAAAATATATTTTTCTATCACATATTTTTAATATTTTTAATATTTTTTATTTTCAACATTTATTGTATAATGATGTTAGTCTGTGATTGGTATTTATTTATCTTAACATTTTAACTATACCTAGTTCTTAGTATTCAATTGCACAGATATTTATTGGTTTTAATATATTTAATATATTTAAATATATTTATTATACACTGTCATTTTAGAACCAGCGTTTATACAGTGTCTGATAGGGTGGTGTGTTCTATGACATATATTTTTTTAGTTTGTATGTTTTTTCTGCTTTTTAGGTTAGTGACTACAAATATTGTGTTTTTAATGACATAATTAATTAATTCAAAACTGGGTGGACAGTCCGGTTTAAACTGTATAAAAAGGAAGTATCTATGTGTGTTAAACTATCTGATGAAGTCTAGATCTTTCTGGACGAAAGCGCTCATCCTTGGATTTTTATGTTCTGAAGTTAATAAAGTAGATAAACCACAGCTGAATAAATGATATTTGCAATAGTACCATGAATGGAAGGCCAATTCCAATATTTTATAATAGAATTTATTAAAAACAAATGCACACAAAATCTTCTCTCTAGCACCTTGGCAACACTTGCCTTTAACAGAGTAAACCATACTGAATCACAAACACTTACTTATATATTAACAAACATTTATCTAATTAATGAATTAAATAAGTAATTACATCATTTCATAATAAAAGCCTAACACATTTTACTAAACAAAGCTTTTCCACACACATTCTTGATTCAATCCTATAAGGCTCAATCTGAAGTAGGAGATTAATTTGTCTGCAACCTGTGGGTTATGGATCCGATCCGGCATGGTTTACCAGCTATGGATCCGAGCTCTCAGCTCCTCCCCTCACCCATAATGCCCTGCTCTCCCTACATGACCTCAGATCTAGTTTGCCGCGCTGGTGACCAGATTGGTGTTCTCGAGCTCTTCAGCTAAGTGGATATTTATAGTGTTTTCAAGTGTAAAATGTAATTGTTTTTGAAAGTTTGTGTGGAAGTTTAGGCTCCCCTTTGGATATTTAAACTTATTTAGTTAATTTAATAATTTTTACTTAGTTTCCCTCCCCTCGCTGGTAGCGTAGTGTGTGTTTGGGCCTGTTGTGTGTTTAATTTACTTTACTTTTTACCTTTAGTTTAAGTAAATTCTAAGCTCTTAGGATGTCAGAATAACCTAAGGCTGTTTTTTCGAAGTGTTCCGAGTGTGGCCATAAGCTTTCCCCTGCTGATGGCCACACTCGGTCGTTCCAATGCCTTGAGGTTGAACACCTCACTTCTGGCCATACCAGGGTTTCCATGGGGTTGGGCTCCGGCCTCCTCCGGAACGTCCGTTACCTCCCCTCCCCTCCTCCTCCT
>NC_056726.1:1023101744-1023145244 GCF_019279795.1 Protopterus annectens | reverse complement strand
GGACAAAGAAGTGATGGAAAGTGAAAGTTTCTTGCAACATGCACCTAGTGACAAAAGATGGAAAACAACCATGACCAAGTAGGAGCAGTATGGAAAGTGAAAGTCTATTACATTTCATGAAAACCTTTTTCACTACTTAGAACATAGTAAAAGAATTGTAATTGTACCTCTGCTAGGGAACAAGTCAACATGCTAAGTAACACCACATTTGAAGACAGTGTTAGTCTTTACAACATGGTAAAAGAGCTCTGCCCGTGGGCTGTACACATGTACAGATATCAGTTTTTGGACTTAGGTTATGAGAGTTATGACATTTTTTCATATGTTGGTAAAAAACTTTGCTAGGGAAGTTGTCAACATGCTAAGTAATACCTCATTTTAAAGATAGTGTCAGTACATGCAACATGGTAAAAGAACTGTCTGTATGCTATACACATGCACAGATATCACAGTTTGTTTAGGACTCATGTTCTGGAAATTATGATTTTTTTTTCATATTTTGGTAAATAGTTTTGCTAGGGAGCATGTAAATGTGCCAAGTGATACCTCATTTTGAAGACAATGTTAGTCCTTACAACATGATAAAAGAATTGTGTATGTATGCTGTACATATGTACAGATATCAGAGTTTTATTAGGACTATGGTTATGAAAATTATGACCTTTTCTCATATTTTGGTAAATAACTTTGCAAGGGAGCATGTCAATCTGCTAAGGAATAACTCATTTTGAAGACAGTATTAATAGTTACAACATGGTAAAAGAACTGTGTATGTATGTTGTACACATGTACAGATATCAAAGTTTGTTTAGCACTTATGTGAAACCCAGAGCTGTTGGACGTGCTACACTTAAAGAAATCCCAATCCCTCAGAGCCACACCTACCAGGGATCTAAGCCTTGTCATCACAATGAACAAAACATGCTGGAAGGATAGGTTCCTGACCCAGAGATTCCCCAGACTCTGGAATAGACTACCCATACATCTCAAGCAGAGCATTTCTTTAGCTCTCTTCAAAAGGAACCTTGATGATTGAATGGGAGGTAGGAAATTCACCCGGGAGATTATGATAGTCACCCTGCTAGACAGGGGTCCAGGTAAGTAAATATTGTGGGAAGAAATAGCCAGGGAATTTTTATGGCTAGGCTTGTATAGGCCCTAGGGCCGATAGCCTAGTAACAACCTATAAACTTACAGTATGGCAATTATGATTTTTTTTTCATATTTTGGTAAATAACTTTGCAAGGGAGCATGTCAGTGCCCCAAGTAATACCTCATTTTGAAGACAGTATTACGCCTTACAATATGGTAAAAGAACTGTGTCTGTGTGCTGTACACATGTACATATATCACAGTTTGTTTAGTCTTGTAGGATTATGAAAATTATACATTTCCAATATTTCTCATTATTATACCCATATCTTTGCAAAGGAGCATGGTGATGACACACATGATACATCATTTTGAAGCTGACACTGAGCCACTCAACCATCACACTGATATGTAGTCTATCTGTTACAGGTGATGATATATTATGCTTTGTTTATTAATAAATTATGAGAAATATAATATTAATCATATTTCTGTGAATATCCCCATAAAGGAGCATCACAGCGTAATGGTTAAGGTATAATTTTAAAGCTGACATTCATACAAACAAATTAATTTGCAAATTGTATAGGTCTACATGATACATTCATCAAGATACTGTGCTTTGTTTTACCAAAAAGGTAAAAAATATGCACAATATCAGCATTCCTTGGAAAATATTTAATAATGACTTAAATAAGTACTATCAACATTTACACTGCTGGAAAGGTCAGTGTCTGCTGAACAACTTTTGCTTTTACATTTTTAGTCTAGCTATTATGGTTAAAGAGTTATGAATATTTGTTTTCTGTATGGTATTACAAACGGATTTTCTAAAAATGAGCTCAGGCTGCACTGTTGTGCCTATGGTGGAAGTAAGCAGGCAGCATTTTCTGAGCTGCTCTGGAGTGAATGAGTTAAAAGGGGCCCCCTTCCAGTGCAAATGCCACTCCTCAATTGAAGCGTGCACATCAGATCTATTGCTGAAGCCATATTTACATAGATACACACACACACACACACACACACACACACACACACGCACACACACACACGCACAATATTTCCACATTGTTCGATTCAGACCACCTATCTGCTTTGTTATACAATCCTGAGTATACATTATCAACTGCAAGTGCCACAGAATTCTTACTTTAACTGTGAGATAGAGCACATTTGAATTCATTACCTACCAGTCTAAATGTTTCTCCTGAGTGGAAGTGTGCACATCAAATCTGTTGTTGAAGCTACATCTGCATGACACTAGACACAAACACTCTAGTTCCATACTGCCTATGGTGGAAGTCAGCAGGCAGCATTTTCTGAGCTTCTCTAGAGTGAATTGAGTTAAAAGGGACCCCCTTCCAGTGCAAATGCCACTCCTCAATGGAAGCATGCACATCAGATCTATTGCTAAAGCCATATTTACATAGATACACACACACACACACACACACACACACACACACACACACACACACACACACACACACACACACACCCATACAATATTTCCACATTGTTCGATTCAGACTGTCTATCTGTTTTGTTATACAATCCTGAGTACACATTATCAACTGAAAGTGCCACAGAAGTCTTACTTTAACTGTGAGATAGAGCACATTTGAAATCATTACCTACCAGTGTAAATGTTTCTCCTGAGTGGAAGTGTGCAAATCAAATCTGTTGTTGAAGACACATCTGCCTGACACTAGAGACACAAACACACTAGTTCCATACTGCTGGGTTCAAGCCACCTACTTGTCTAGTTACACAATCTAGAATATACCTATCAACTACAAGTGCAACAGGTGAAGTCTAATTACAAGAGTAAGATGGGGGACTTTTCAAAGGATGACCTCTTCAGTATGTTGCAGAGAAAGTGTTTTGACAAAAACAAAAATAATTTGATGGGGTACCCAATGTTTCTACTGAGTGAAGTGCTCACATCAGATGTGTGGGTGAAGCCAGTTCCACCTATCACACACATACACACTTGCTTGTCAGTCATTGCTATATTTGAACACCTACCTATTGAAATATGCAGTCTAGAGTACATTATATCAAATGTAAGTGCCAAAGGAGAAGTCTGACTGTAAATGTGAATAATGAAAATTTGTAAGGATTACCATATCAATGTTTTGCAGAGAACATATCACATCACAGGTTTTGGTCAAAAGGAATGTGTCTTGACAAGCAGAACAAAGATCCATGTGTTGATCACAAGTAATTATTTAAAGCTCACGTAAGTTAAATATCCTGTCATTCATTTACGTCATGATACGGTGAGTGACATATAACTGTTTCACAGTATGGTTTATTGATGGCAAACACACCTGTGAAACAAGTGAACTGACAAGCAAGCATTCCCAACTGTTCAGCTTAGGATGATTATATGTAAATAATAATCATTTAGTGTGTCATTTTCTTAATATAACTCATGAAGTATGTGTGCAACATCATTTGTACCTGTGTCAGCAAGTCAAATGGCTACCCAAACATAGACTGGGAACATTACTCAAGCCCCAACACCCTAGCCCAAAGGTTCCTAGAATTCATAAACTCAAATGTGATGGAACAACTAGTCACCACTCCCACAAGAGGAGATAATATACTAGACCTGATCATCACAAACATGGGGACAAAATGCTCCACACCGGAAGTATACCCCCTCATTGGTGAGATCAGACTATAAATTAATCTCACTGGAAATCTACATCCCACCCCCACCCCCTGCACAGAAGACCACAGTGAAGAATTTCTCAAAAGCCGACTTCACACTTCTTAAGACTGAAGTGGTATCTTTCAAGGCCCCTGGGCCAGTGGAAACCACAACCCACACCGCTGAATCCTTTATAAATGCCTTCTACGGACACCTTCAAGAATGCATGGATCATGCAATCCCTAATAAAACCAAGACCCATTCACAGAAAGGCAGGCGTCCTGTATGGTGGACCCCAGCCATTAACAAACGTTACAACAGGAGGATGAAGCTACTACATGACAGAGCAAAATCCCCAAAAGGGAAGGCATCTTTGATCAGTACTAACAAAAAACTTCGATCACTCATAAAATCATCCAAGGCCAACTTTGAGAGAAAAATCGCAAAAGATACAAAATACAATCACAAGGCCTTTTTTAGCTATGTTAGAAACCGGGGTGGAAACTCCCAAATATGCTCAGAGTTTGTCCAAAATGACACAAAATACACTGAACCCACAGATATTGCCAACATTCTGGCAGACAGGTTCAGTGCAAATTTCTCCGCCCTTTCCTCCCCAAAAGGAGAAATATCTATCCCAGCAGAGTGTAGCCTCCTTAACATCTCAGATTCCCAGCTGAGAGCCGCCCTCTCCAAAGTTAAAAACACAGCTTCAATGGGACCAGACGGTGTCCCGGGCTGCGTGCTACATGAACTCCAAGAGGAACTAAACCCACACATAAGGCTGCTGTTTAATCTTAGACTTAATACAGGATACGTACCCAAAGAGTGGCGTACAGCAACAGTGGTCCCACTCCACAAAGGAGGTGCTTCTATGGACCCTTGAAATTACCGCCCCATAAGCTTGACGAGCCTGGTCTGCAAAGCTATGGAAAGGATCATTATGGAACTCATAAACAAAGACATTGGGAACCTACAGACATTGGATCCTACCCAATTCGGCTTTGTCAAAGGCAGATCCTGCCTTTTGAACCTAGTCGACTTTTTTGAAACTGTCACTAAGGCCATTGATGAGGGTAAGGCAGTTCACACAGCCTACCTTGACCTTGCAAAAGCCTTCAACACAATACCCCACTCGGGCATCGTTGACAAACTCACCAGCTTAAATGTAAACCCATATGTCACAAGATGGGTTGCAAACTGGCTCAAGGACAGAACCCACAAGGTCAGAATTGCTAGAGCCATGTCAGACTCTAAGCCAGTCACAAGAGGTGTCTCACAGGGCTCAGTCCTGGGACCCCTCTTGTTCGGCATTTATTTTTCCGAGGTGCAAGCAAACATAGGAGGATTGTGGCTGACAAAGTTTGCAGATGACTGCAAACTGGGTGCCATAATTGATACTCCAGCGGACACAAGCATCCTTCAGAAAGGCCTCATAGAAATGGATAATTGGTGCCAGAGCCATGGCCTTAAACTGAATGCCAAAAAATGTATAGTCATAACCTTTGGGAAAAACAAGGTACCCACAAATTACCACATAGGTGATAATCCATTAAGTACGGAAGAGGTAATCAGGGACCTAGGGACCCAAGTCGACAGTAACCTCTCATTTGACACCCACATTGCCAAGGTGGTTAGGAAGACCTTCTATATTGCCCACCTTATCATGAAGGGATTCACATCTAGATCAAGAGAGGTCATTGTGCTCCTGTACTCTTCTCTTATCAGGCCCATGACTGAGTACAATGCCCCATTTGGGATGTATCTTACCCGACACCTGCAGCAGTTAGAAAGACCCCAAAAGTTCCTCACCAAGAGGATAAAGGGTCTCAAACATATATCATATGCTGCCCGGCTGAAGAAACTCCAGCTCTATTCAGTCATATACCACCTACTCAGAGGTGATCTATGCCTGACGTACAAGGCCATGTCCAATCCGGAATTAATGGACATGCTCCACCTCAGAAAATCCAAATCCATCAGAGCCACAAGAGCAAGAGATTTGAACCTCAACACAAAAATAAATAGGATGTGCTGGAGGGACAGATTCATAACCCAGAGGCTCCCTACACTCTGGAACAGAATCCCAGTCCATGTTAGGCAATGCCCCTCACTCACTCTCTTCAAGAGAAATCTTGACAAGTGGATGGGAGATCATAGGTTTACCCCGGGGGGGGTCATCTCTTTGTCACTACTAGACAGAGGCACAGTAAACTAAACCCTAAATGGGCATAGTATTCTCATCCCAAGGGGTGGCGAAAGCCACACACACTCTGGCTAGGCTTATAAATGCCCTAGGGCAGATAGCCTAGTATGAACCTATGAACCTATGAACCTAATCAGAAATACTTGGTCTAGGAATCTAAACCTCTTCTGCAAGATTAGTAGAATGGTTTGGAGAGACAGGTATATCTTGCAGAGGATACTGCTACTATTGAATACTTCCCATCCACATAAAATACATACATCTCAACCTCTTAGTGAAAGAAACCTGGACAAAGTCAACAGTACTGGGGCGACAAAAGCTTCAAAATAAGGACAGTTATTCTTATAAACGTGGAAATGTGCTAGAATAACATCATTTGCATTAACATGCATTTTCTGAAGAAATTTAGTCTGAAACTTAAATGTCTGTCATTTTTTAGTGACTTCACTCCTCACTTATGTGCAATAAGACCACAAATTTTATGAAGAACAGACCCAATGTTTGAGGTAAAACTCTGGAAGTACTGTGAAAATGTGGACAGTTGAGAAGTACATGTAGGTGTCATAATTAAGACTTCAGAAAATGCATGGGAATGTAAATTAATTAATCCTATCTTCTTATAAATATATATATATATATATATATATATATATATATATATATATATATATATATATATATGTGTGTGTGTGTGTGTAGCAGCAATAGTTTTAAAATGTGCCTAGTATAATATGCTTGTTACCCATAAATCCTTGACTATTAAAATGTGCCTTGTATAATATGCTTGTTACCCATAAATCCTTGCCTATTAAAATGTGCGTAGTATAATATGCTTGTTACCCATAAATCCTTGACTATTAAAATGTGCCTAGTATAATATGCTTGTTATCCATAAATCCTTGACTATTAAAATGTGTGTAGTATAATATGCTTGTTACCCATAAATCCTTGAGTATTAAAATGTGTGTAGTATAATATGCTCGTTACCCATAAATCCTTGCCTATTAAAATGTGTGTAGTGTAATATGCTTGTTATCCATAAATCCTTGACTATTAAAATGTGCGTAGTATAATATGCTTGTTATCCATAAATCCTTGACTATTAAAATGTGCCTTGTATAATATGCTTGTTACCCATAAATCCTTGACTAATAAAATGTGCCTTGTATAATATGCTTGTTACCCATAAATCCTTGACTAATAAAATGTGCCTTAGTATAATATGCTTGTTAACCATAAATCCTTGCCTATTAAAATGTGCCTTGTATAATATGCTTGTTACCTATAAATCCTTGACTAATAAAATGTGCCTTGTATAATATGCTTGTTACCCATAAATCCTTGACTAATAAAATGTGCCTTGTATAATATGCTTGTTACCCATAAATCCTTGCCTATTAAAATGTGCCTTGTATAATATGCTTGTTACCCATAAATCCTTGCCTATTAAAATGTGCGTAGTATAATATGCTTGTTATCCATAAATCCTTGCCTATTAAAATGTGCATAGTATAATATGCTTGTTACCCATAAATCCTTGACTGTTAAAATGTGCGTAGTATAATATGCTTGTTATCCATAAATCCTTGACTGTTAAAATGTGTGTAGTATAATATGCTTGTTACCCATAAATCCTTGCCTATTAAAATGTGCGTAGTATAATATGCTTGTTACCCATAAATCCTTGCCTATTAAAATGTGCATAGTATAATATGCTTGTTACCCATAAATCCTTGCCTATTAAAATGTGCGTAGTATAATATGCTTGTTACCCATAAATCCTTGACTGTTAAAATGTGTGTAGTATAATATGCTTGTTACCCATAAATCCTTGCCTATTAAAATGTGTGTAGTATAATATGCTTGTTACCCATAAATCCTTGACTAATAAAATGTGTGTAGTATAATATGCTTGTTACCCATAAATCCTTGCCTATTAAAATGTGCGTAGTATAATATGCTTGTTACCCATAAATCCTTGCCTATTAAATTGTGCCTTGTATAATATGCTTGCTACCCATAAATCCTTGCCTATTAAAATGTGCCTTGTATAATATGCTTGTTACCCATAAATCCTTGACTAATAAAATGTGCATTAGTATAATATGCTTGTTATCCATAAATCCTTGACTAATAAAATGTGTGTAGTATAATATGCTTGTTACCCATAAATCCTTGCCTATTAAAATGTGCCTTGTATAATATGCTTGTTACCCATAAATCCTTGCCTATTAAAATGTGCCTTGTATAATATGCTTGTTACCTATAAATCCTTGACTAATAAAATGTGCCTTGTATAATATGCTTGTTATCCATAAATCCTTGCCTTTTAAAATGTGCCTTGTATAATATGCTTGTTACCCATAAATCCTTGCCTATTAAAATGTGCCTTGTATAATATGCTTGTTACCTATAAATCCTTGCCTAATAAAATGTGCCTTGTATTATATGCTTGTTACCCATAAATCCTTTACTAATAAAATGTGCCTTGTATAATATGCTTGTTACCCATAAATCCTTGACTATTAAAATGTGCCTTGTATAATATGCTTGTTACCCATAAATCCTTGACTAATAAAATGTGAATAGTATAATATCTTGTTACCCATAAATCCTTGCCTATTAAAATGTGCATAGTATAATATGCTTGTTACCCATAAATTCTTGCCTATTAAAATGTGCATAGTATAATATGCTTGTTAACAGCCAAAAGGAGCAGCAACAGTATAGCAGTAATGAAGACACACAGCCAAATGTAAAATGAACTTTGAATAAAGCAACATTACCCAATGCACGCTGAAAAACCACTTTAATACATATACAACACAGCAAAGCTTTTGGTCATAGTCCTTTTTCAATGCACTCTAAACAGCTCATCAAATGCACATAATTTAAAGAATTTCAGTAGAAACACATGACACAGCCATACCAATCATCTCACTACAGTCATTAAATACTAAAAGAACATAATATAACCATTCAGAAGAAGAATAAATCAAAAAACATAAAATATATAAAAAATATATAGAACATGTATAAAAAACACTATTTACTTATATCTCATTTGTTTCTCAATCAGAATAGGTTTCAAACTGATAGAGGTGTTCACCCCTGGATGTCCATCAGCCTCTAGTCTCAAAATCCATTAATATTCCCTAACATCAAGTGTATTGTTTAGATTTCCACCTCAAATATTCTTAAAAACCATATAAATAACCCTGCATTTAAATTCATGATTAGTACCATGTTCCAACATATGGACAGCTATGGCATTTTTCGGATTCTTCCTCTGTATTTCAAAATGGTGTTTTGTGGTTCAATCCCTTAACCTTGTAATACACTTCCTTATATAAAAAGCAGAACATACTGTGCATGTGGCAAGATATGCAATATTAGTAGAATTACAAGTCACATGCCAATGAAAAGCATACTCTTTCCCCCGGATTCATGAAGCTTGCGCCAGGCGCAGGCGTAGCATAGGTAGTATAATGCCAAATATGTCCGCCGAGCGATTCAAGTACGAACCAATCCCACGTGCACTATCAGTGTACGCCAGAGCTACGCAGCCCTTGGCATAGGTATGCAAATCAACCCCATGCTCAGTGTCGCACCATGCTAATGAAGGCATACAGCAATTCACGAAGTGGTGAAGGCGTAGCACAAGCCCATGGAAATGTAAACCAAAAAACACGGTTTACATTTTCCCAAACAGAACATCGGAGTTATGGAAGCAGACCAGAATCATGTATTACAAAGTTAACATATGCCAATGGCCAAATACACAGCCAATGGCACAAGAAAAGATGCACAACACCTAAAAAACAACATTTAATGTCATGTCCACAGTAACGCACAGTACAACCACAGGGCATGTGTGCACAAACAGGAATACAAAGGAAATATATAAAAATGGCAGAAAATCACAATGTGAGACAAATCAGGATTTCACCATAATTAGCAATGGTAGGCATGATACACCACAAGCAAGGCGCAAGGGTTGCCAAGGGCCCGCAACAGTGTTTGGCGCTGTAACTATGAATTAGTAGTCAATGCCATGCAAATGAGGCAGGTAACACTGAATCGCAAACGTCCCGCTGGATTAAGGATGTACTTGACGGTACAGCGCTATAACACCGAGGAGTGTATCAGAGGTGATACATGACATCAGCAGAGGGGTATGCCACCGTATCAGTAAGCACATTGGAGCTATGAAAATCTGGCCTGGCCATTGCTAAGCAAAGCTGCAGGACAGGGGTGGGGAGGAAGGTATAGAACCGTTTAGCTGAGAGCACACATGGTGCCCAAAAGCATATGTGTATGGTGATGAAAACGTGCCCGAAACCCAGCAAGTGGATGCACGCGCCGCGAATAATAGAAGAAAGAGGAAGGTCAGGGGAAGAAAAGAAGGAAATGCCGAAGCAGGGTAATTGGCGTACTAATGAGCAATTAACACCAATCAACTCACAGCGGCCAATCGACGCCAGAAGACAAGCCTGCATGCAGAAACCTGCAAAACAGGATAGGGGAGGCAGAGGATCACAAAGAAAGGAGGGGAGGACTAGGAATGCAAAGACAGGAGAACTGTCATAGCAGAGCAAAGCAAACTCACAGTAGACCGGCAATAGAACACATTACGTAAGATAAGCCAGGTCTAGGAAAGTACAAATGAAAGCAGGCTGCTGGATGCATGCCAGCAAATGGTAGGTGTAACGTGCAGAAATGTAAACAGAAGGGCAGGAGGTAAATCACAGCAGCCAAATGTAATGCAACACCAAAGGTAGCACAATAGTGGTTCCGTGAATAAAACACAGAAGATACCTTGCAGCTACGATCATACAAACACACCCTATGACATTATCAGTGTTCACAGCAAAACAGTATAAAGTGTGAAAGCACCCAACACACACCTGTGTATTCCCAAACACTGCACCATAGGTGTAAACAGACAGGGAACTTTTAAAATGTACACGTTGGGAGCTACCATAGCTGTGATTCATCAGCATGTGTTACAGACCAGCGGTGTTGTGGAGGATGATGCCGACAACCACCGTAGGCCTCGAAGGAGGAGAAGAGTGTTCAGACCAAGGGTAACCTACCATGGGCTACATGATCTGGAGATAGTAGAGCATTACAGGGTGGACAGGGACGTCTTACAGCAAATAGTAGAGCTGTGCTGGCCACGCCTAAGAACCAGAAACAACAGAGGGGAACCCATCCCAGTGGACACGAAGGTATGTGTAAGCTTGCGAATACTAGCCACAGGTACCTTTCAAAGGCTAACTGAAGATATAATGGGAATCTCACAGGCATCGGCATCCAGGGTACTACACCAGTTCCTGGATGCCATGTTACCACATGCCAATGAGCATATCTACTTCCCCCGAACTCAGGAGGAGTTGGCCAGCAATATGCGTCACTTCCACCATGTGGCACACTACCTGGAGGTACTGGGTGCGATAGACTGCACGCCCATACAAATCAAGTCACCACCCAGTGAGTATGGTAGGCGCTACATAAACTGCAAAGGATTCCAGTCCAACTGCCAGGTCATGTGCAATGCCCAGGGCATTATCATGGATGTGTGTGTGCTGGCAGCCTTGGAAGCTACCATGATTCCCATATCTGGCATGCCTCACAGCCGTATCAGGTATTTGTCAGGGGAGACATCCCACAAGGCCACCTTGTGGGGGATGCTGGCTATGCACTGGAGTCGTGGATGATGTCCCCCATCAGAAATGCACACACACCAATGCAAGAACGCCATAATGAGGCACACGCACAAACCAGAATCATCATAGAGCGTGTGTTCAGGATGCTGAAATCATGGTTCCAGTGCTTGGACACATCTGGTGGAGCCTTGCAGTACTCTCCAGGCACGTGTGCCCACATCTTCATAGTATGTGCCATGCTACATAATATGATCCTGCGGAAACAGCTGCAGAAGGGTCAAAATGGGGGAGGGCCTCACAGCCCACCACAATTACCAAGGCCAACACAGGCACAGAGGGATCCAGACCATGGCCACACTGTGCCAGCTCCAGTAGGCAGACGGAGGCGTGCCCAATATGCCTACACCTTGGCAAAGAGGGAACATATAGCACATACCTTGACAGTGTAGGCTCCCACGGACTGACACCCCTCTCCATCTGCACACACAGTAAAATGGATGGCACACAAACATGACCACCTGTAAATTGTAATGTATAGGTGGCCCACTGTGGAATCCTACATAGGCAGCCCTCAAACATTGTACACGCAACAGCCATTGGAACACGGAAATGTCAACACCTGAACAGTAGATGCGCCTATCAGCATCTGTCGGTGCTGTGTGTAGAGGTTCTCAGGTACATCGACAGGTACACGCCCGATTATCAGAGGCAAAACACCAAACTGGGCAAACAGTGACTCCCGTCACCACAGCATCGAGTAAGCAACTGTCGCTTAATGGAGCAGAGGCAATCGCGGGAGCACATGTGTGTAAGCACTGTCCTACACACAGTCAGCATGGATTCCCCACTGCATTACTGAGGGGCTCCACAAAATGTAATCATGGATGTTGTGTCAAGGCAGGGGATATACCCATGACAGGCATTCGTCACACCAGCATGCTGCATCCATGGTCGTATGAAGGTGTAGCACATTAGCGGGCGTAGCTAATTGTGATATACATACCCAATGCCAAAGTACAGCCAGTAAACATCACAAGAACATACCATTAACTGGACCCATCAGTTTGTAAACTAACGGAGTTACCCATGTGAGTGTAGTGTGGAGTAACTGCAGTAGTGTACTTCACATACAAAATGACATAATACGTGTACAACCCCTAGATGTCCAAGTGGTACATGCAGTGACTGTCGTGCATGTTCCTGGTCCCACGTCCTGCAAGGGATGTAACGTAATCCTGACGGCACGAGGAATGCATTCCGAATGCAGGTCATCAGAATATGTGTAGCACACATTAGCGGGAATAAGCGTTGCCCACAGCTGTTAAGCAATGTTTAAATACGACTATACGGATATGCGCGAAACAGGGCTAAGCTTCACCGACCACTGCGCAGATCATGGTCAATGATGCACAGAACAGGTGAAACCAGCATTAGTCACCCCTGAACAAATAGCACCTGCTCTGAAGGGTAAGATGACCACTGCCAGGAGTGGAACAGGCAATCATGTATACAATCACCCAACACTATTGCTAGCCAAGATGTACGTACGGCAGGGTTGCCACATTGCAAATGACCAATGTGGGACATACAGCAGATGTCTGCAGGCCGGCACATACACCCGGCCAGTACAGAAACCAGAATGTTAGTGTGTTGCATTGATAAAAAGCTTATTCTAGTAATGGTTGCAGGTACGTGTTCCATGTCCTGTAACATGTAGGTGGGTCAGATACAGAATAAGTGTTGTATGCAACTATTACATAAACTATAGGGAATATGTTTGTCCCACAGTTGCAGGACATTTGCTATGTTCACAAATATGTCGCAGGACACATCTGCACAAAGAGGGACTGTCCCTCGCAAAGTGGGACGGGAGGTAATCGTAACCCATGGCAGGTGTGTAATGTGACAGGTACAGACACAAACGTGTGGAGTCCAGGAAACACAGTATACACTGACAAACACACAATGAAAGGCATAGCATGCCTGTCACCACCCCTGTCTGAGATATGTTTTATATATATATATATATATATATATATATATATATATATATATATATATATATATATATATATATATATATATATATATATATATATATATATATATATATATATATATATATATATATACACACACACACACACACATATATAAGGGCGATAGTGTGAAATATGTCGATATATAAGGAGTCACTGACATCTGCAAATATATAAATAGGTCAATGACATTCAAAACACCTTTGAGGTACAAATAAATAGGATACCGCCAACTATGGAACGTGTCACACACCGTCACGCGTAACCATGAGGCTGAAAGACAGAAAGAACACAGTACTGGAATAGTAGAACTGCGAGCAATATGATGATAGTAAGGACATATAGTCACCGCTGCCGGCGGTGCAGTCCACGTAGGTACCGTGTACAACTGTGGTTGTGAGTGATGTAGCCTGTGTATGTGTGTGTTGGGGGTGCCATGTGTATTTCCATGTGACTGTAATGTGTATGTGTGTGTCCGCATTGTGTGTCTGTAGGTGGCAACTCGGAGGTAGATGATAATGGTAGGTGCGGGTATAGCTAGCCATAGGCATGCGGTAAACACCAGTCCCACATTGGGAGGGACAGCCCCTCCCTGGGCATGTGTGTCCTGACATGAAACATTACAAAGGGCAAATGCCCGAGAGTGTAGGACATTAGTATGCCCCAAATATTATGCAATAGTTGCAGGAAATACTCATGCCTGTATGTAAGAAACGGAAATGTTACATGCAAACTGATAATTAGGCAAGGTCCAAGAACAATTGGTATGTAATGAGGATAAAAGTATATGCTATCCTGTGTACTGACCGTGGCTATATGTCAGCCTGTAAAAACCACTGTGTTACCCGCAAGTGTCTAACTATGGCCATATGAAAAGGTGGCATGCCATGCTACAGAGGGTCTGACACCAACACCACTGCAATGACTGCAAATATCTGGGGCACACATACATGGGATAGCGGTTATTTAGAAATATCCCTGCACATATTGCCGTACATCCGGAGGTATGGAAGTATCAACCTCACCTGCATACCATATAGAAACCAATTAACAACAGCCCAAAGTAAATTTCTGTAACAGAAGTCTAGTAAGTGATAGCACTGTAATTAGGGAAGGGCCCACACACATATATATGGACTATGTAGAAATGCAAGCCCCACTAAACCGTATATGCTAAGTACACCTGCCTACATCCCCTACACTGGAAACAATAGCAATACAGACCGTAATCACAGCACAAACATCCAGTTAGTCAATAATATCTGCTGAACCATTAACATACCTTGTGAGAGACACATTTAAAGGTGCCATGCAAAATTGTATCCGTCGTATAACGGAACAAACGGCGATGTTACAGGTGTTTGCAATAGTCCATTATCAGACGAGTGGGATGACAGGTACAGTCACAGGTAGAACCACATACTCAAGCCGTCACACACAATCCACAGGGGACATGACTCCGAAATACACTTGGCTCTACACATAGCAGTTGCAATTACACACAACAAAACACAATATAGGCCGTCTCCCCGAAGGCAGGGCAAATGGCCAATGCCCATGTGGAGAATTCAATTATACCCCACTGTTGCCGCGTAATTGGCAAATACAGTAGCTGCACAGCTGAAGTGCACGTAATTAGTCACACCGGAACACCAATTGGCGGCAGTAAACCACATGTTGCAGATATCGACGTATATAAGGATGACTTGCCAGATATGCAAATGTATGCTCATACCGGAAAAAGCTCAAAGAGTGATACAGAACAGCGACATAAAGATGAAATACAGTAACAATATCAAGGTATGTACAACACTACCTGTATGTATAGTATTATGTTCTGTATTAAGTTATGTCAGTGTATGCATAGCCTGGTTTGCAGTAATTAAAAGTGTCTGCCATGCATAAAGTGGGAAATGGTATTTAAGAAGTGATGTCTTGCTGATCGTACTAAAGCTTGTAGAAGTTGTGCGTCCAGCAGTGGGCCACAAGGTAAACAGCATAGACACCACAAGGGATGCAACATGACGGCTTTAAACAGAACAATGTCAGACGACCCGCCGGCAGTGGCAGGGTATGTCCAACAAGTATGTGCCATAGCAGGGGATAGCTTATGTGGATATACTGTAACAAACGCATGTGTATGGGCATATAATGTCAAGGACATGTCTAAGGTGGTCCCGCTGTGCAAGTATGCTTTAAATTATGGGATACCATGTAACATATGTGTAATGTATAGTACAGTAATTTGATATGTCAGATGTGCTACACAGGAGAACAGGCATATGATGCATACCAAAGGTATCATATAGTAATGTGAGTAGTATGTAATTAATTTATGTATAAACAGTTATGATGAAATAAATAATGTAATCCACTCTGTGCATTTGCAAAGGACGCCAACATTACTCTCAGACTAGAATACCAGAAGAGATGTGACAGACAAACAAGAACATGATTGGCATGTACAATAACAGGATTCATATGGCCTGTAGTCATGGGACATTGTAATAGCGTGACAGCTAATCTAAATGGAAGGGCTATTCCAGTAACCATGCACAAAGGACATGTAATAGCTCCACAGGTTTATAGTGGGGTACCATGCAGTCTGGCAAGTGTATGTGTAACAACAGCTACAGTGTGCACAACAGTAGCACCTCTCTAGGGTAGTGTCCTGTGAACAGAAGAGCCAAGTGTAACCTGCATTTCTGCACAGTGCAGCCACTGCAGTGATCCCTGGCGTACATGTGTCCACCATCCACCAAGTCAGGTATCACATGAACTGACTGTCCATGTGTGATGTACATAGGAATCTTGTCCCAAAGCATGGTGAATGTCCGGTCTGGGAATGCAACCCCCAAGCACATCCCACACACTGTCGCGTGTGTGCACATATCCATGAGCATCATGCTCACAGTGGCTATTGTTTATGTCGCGTATGCAAAGTATATCCATTAACATATTCGCAGACATCGGCCCTGTGTTTGCAGCAGAGGTCGCCCCTGGGTATGTATCCCGCAAATGTGTACAGACGTGGTGTCTGTACTGCAGCCGCAAACTTTAACCGTCGTAGCTGAATAAACGTCATGGTGTTTTAATGTTGACTTATGTAAAGCTGTAGCTGTTGTGTAAGGTGCACCTTAAGTGGGGTGTTGTACCCATGGATGTGTGTATAAGTCCGGTGTTCAGAGGTACAATGGGTGCCTATGTACCAGCTACACACCCAGTACAGACAAGTGTGGACACGTAGAAGGATATCCACGCCACAGTGGCAATGTGGCAATCGCAGAAGTGTGTGCGACATACATGTGTAGTACGAACACGTACAATGCAACATGTATGTAGGGGACTAACACCTATGTGATAACCAGTGGGTGGATGGTGTACTGCAAAGGTGATGTTCATACCAAGTGTCATGCAGGTTGAGGCCATGATGCTCATATCAGGTATCTGTCACAGTGACACCCATATGGATGGGGTCTGTATCATCTGGTGGATCAACAACATTGCTTTGTATGCAGTGGTCTGTAAAGCTAGGCAGGGAAGTCCCCTCAGTGGTAGCCTGTACCTCAGGGAAGCATATACCGAACATGAGGGCCCCATCACTGATGACTGTGGTATGGCAAGTGTAACTGGAATGCAGTATGTGATATGGTATGGCACCCTCAGTGTGTGTGTCCCGTCCATTAGCCACTTTGCATAACATCCAGAGACATATGTGTTGATGTGCAGGTGGATGTGTATGTTGTCAATACCAGAATGGAGAACGGTGCTGAAAGGCAGTGAGAGGACAATGTAGGCTGTGTGAACCCCCGTGTCATCATCAACTACTCTGGCGACTGTATGAAAGGTGTCCAACAGGTGTAGGGGCATGCTGTGGCCCCAACAAGACCAACCCAGCTGGCATCAAAGGACTGGAGCACAACAAAGACTGATGTCCATGATGATGTGCCCTATAGCCATGCAGAACAGTCCAGTGAGGTGTGTAGGGCAATAGTCCTAGTCGTGCATTGTGGCGCCAGCTGTGGGGAGTGTAACGATCGCTGTGTGCCAGTCAGGGGCCACATTGTCTGGTACAAAGCTATTACTGAATATGGTGTCCCAGTGGGGAGACATGTCATTCAGAGGTCTGTGGACATCACAGCCTGGAAGTTTGTAGGGTGACAAAGGGGTCAGTGTCCTAGGACATATAGAGTGCAGGCTAGTACTGTGTAGGTGTGACCGCAGGTACACAGCAATGTTCCTGCTAGGAATGTGGCCCTGTAGGGAGTGAGAGGGTGTAATGTTAGAATTGAAGCCATCCGACAGCATGTTGCCAACACCACCTGTAACTGTTATGCTCCAGAGTGACAGTTGTATGTGTGAGCAGATGTGGGTATTGCATACGACCACTGACATACCACCATAATGCCTGGTGGTACATCTCAGAATGTGTCGCACTAATGTGTACGTCACTAGTTATGGAGTATATGATGAGGGGTCCCGTGGCACTAGCGAGGATGACCAGTGAGATACCCCACCAATGGGAATGTACACCACTGTGCAACAGCCCCCACCTGTTGTTGTAAAGTATGTCCATGGAACCGCACCCCCAGAGTGGCGTCTGTTATCTGGTGTGTACCATCATGGCTCCGTGTGGAATAGCATGATCCATATTGTCGTGTATGTGCTAATGAAGTGCACTGGGGTATGTCTCAGTGTTTGTATGTGCATTGTCCACCTGCGCGTGTGTCATGACATCAACTACTGCTGTCAACTACCTCTGTCAAATGACATCTGCAGTAGGTGTTGTAGTAACCATCTACTGTGTATGCCATGAAGTGTGTGGTGCCGGTATGTGGCTAACAAGGGTGAGTAGCATATTTTCGGATTCCACCAATGAGGGGGTAACCCCAGGTGTGGAACAACAGTCATATGTTGGTAGTGTCCATGTCAAGGATACTGTTGGTCTTGGAGGTGGTGTGTATGGGTCAAACCAGTCAAGCGGAGGTTATGCCTCACGGACAGCGTATGCCTAATGTGTCGGTACATGTGCAGCTATCACAGTTAAGTGTGGGTTACTGTCAGTCTCACATCAGTAGCAGCAGTATGAGCCCAACTGTCCAGTACACCATGAAATGAGGTCTGGTAACTGTGGGTTATGTTGAATCTGCAGCTGGTAATACTGTTCATAGCAGTTCCGGACACAGTTATTTGCACGTGGAGCACCTGTGATGCATTGTGCTAAGTAACCAGCCAGGATGTGTGTACAACATAGTGGAATATGGGGACACCTCAGCCATGGGTGTGCCAGTCCAAGTACATGCCTGAGAGGTACGGTCTGTCTATAACCAGTCATTGCAGGTGTGCTCTGCAGAGCCAAGAGGCAGGTCCCAGTCACTGCAGAGATATTGAAGTGGTGCAGTATCAGGTGTGCCTTGCCTGCGTGCATCACAGAGGATGATGTCAAGCATTGTGTTACATGACCATATGTTTCACTAGCCAGTTCCCATTCTGGTGGTGACTGTTACTGGACACTATGCAAGACAGGCAGTATAAAAGCAGCAAGAGTCCGACATGTGATCCGTACTCCCACGGCTGACAGGTGCAAGTCAACTGTGCCACAGCATCATGTTGTTTGACCAGGTCTGTCAAAGTGGACGTATACCAGATGCCTGTGGAATGACAGCAGAAGCATGGACAACTGTTGGGAGTGACACAGTCATACGTTGTACAGTGGTAACAGGTCCGGATGACCGCAAAATGCTCCCCAGGGCTCGGACCACACCATCAGGGCTACAACACTGGTGGGCTATTGCATGTCCCTGCACACGTAGTCTGTGCCCTGAGATACAACTTCAGTCACACTAACATGGAAAATGACAGTCACATCGTACCTGCTGAGTTGTGGCATGTGTGCATAGGTTATGTTGCAGAACCAGTTACTTGACAGCAGGATGTAAGTGACTATCACCTTGTGTAGCCTGCTGAGTGGAACAGCAGTGTGGCCACTGATAGTCACCTATGACATGTGTGTTGTGTATGTTACAACGGGTCCACTTTAGTTGACCGAACCGATTCCCCGACAAGGGTAATGTGTGAGCTCGACTCGGTAAGTGTGCGACAGTGATGGAGTTAGGAGCAGTCAGGTAAGTGTGCGATATTGTGGGATTTTGGGTTAGGGTGTGGGAAAGGTGAGTGTGTGTTAGTGTCGGAGTTAGGGTTCGGGTAAGGTAAGTGTGTGATAGTGAGGGACTGTAGTTTAGGGGCGGGTTAAGTGAGTTAGGTTTAGGGTGGCGGGTGAGTGCGATAGTGACGGCTTTATGTTTTGGGTGGGTTAAGTGAGTTAGGGTTAGGGTGCAGGTAGGTGAAGTGCGATAGTGTCGGACCTTGCGGTTAGGGGTGGGTTAAGTGAGTTAGCGTTAGGGTGCAGGTAGGGTGAGTGTGCGATAGTGTCGGACCTTGGGGTTCGGGGTGGGTGAAGTGAGTTAAGATTAGGGTGCAGGTAGGGTGAGTGTGCAATAGTGTCGGACCTTAGGGTTAGGGTTTGGGTTAGGGCTAGTGGCTATGCTATGTAGTGTAATGTGTTGTTTACGTTCGGTGTGTCGGTGTAATGGTGTTCAGTGTTTTGCGTTGTCGTTTTTTTGTGTTGTCGGTTATCTGGTCTCGGTGGTTTGTGTGTCGGCAAAGTGGCGTGTTGGTATTTTAAAGTAGACCCGTTACAACACCCTATTGGCCATATGTGATGGGCACACGTGTCTGTGGACTGTAGGTTGGTGTAGTTGTGTTTGGCGATGTAGGCTGGCATTGGTGCCCACACAGAGTATGGAGGGGTACTGTACAAGGTGTCTCCATATGTGTGGCCTGTGGTGGGGATCATGTGGAACTATGTGATGAGTGGGGTGTGTTGCGAATGTTGCACATCCCCACATGTCTGTCAGGTGCAGTCAGGGTTGGTGACAGTATAACCCCCAGCAGGGCTGCATATATGCATCCCCCACAGGATGTACTGTTGTATGTTGGGAGGTGTGCATTGACTGTGTAAATGAGAATAGCTCTATTGCCACATGTACAACATAGTCATCATAGTGACAGGCAATAGCACTGGGACGTGCCAGTTGGACATGCCTGTATATAACTGGTATGTGCCAGGTGGACACGCCGTATAAACCACCATGACTCACGAGATATGTGAGTGATGTGTGTACGACAGCTGTTGTACTGTAAGCAAGCTGGAAATGTATGGACAGACAGTGTACCTGTGAGGAGTGGTGCGAAATGGGTGCTAAACTAAGCAGTGGCTCATAACATGCCAAGAAGCTCTGAGCAAGTGCCAAGCATGCCCATACAATACAGATAGGGTGTTGGATAACATCAACCCACAAGTGTTGACGACAGTCATGATTGGTGGCATGGCAGCAGAACACTGCAGGGTATGGTCTGCAAGTCCACAAACCATTATCAATGTAGATGTTAGCAGTACAGATGTACAAGACAGAACGGATGTTTGACTACAAATGCCTTTGTATGTCACAGGAGTGTTCTACTAGTGGCCTGTTGACAGACTCACAACTACTAAAGGTGCTACAGTGATATGTGCATATCACACGGTGTCAGCTACAGTAAACCAGTGTTAATGTGTTGTACCCCACCCGCATTGTAGCCCATACCACACAGACAAATGTCAGCCATCTGTGTATGTGAGGATGTGAATGACCATGACCTATGGGCAATAGTTGTCACAGTGTTGTGAACAACATACAGAATGGGCTGTGTGTGTGAGGTGTGTGACAAATCTGCACATTCTGGTGGATGATATCAGCAATGACACCACTAGGGGAATACTCCTGTACCCATTAAGTAAAACCTAGGCTGTGGTCAACATTATGGACACTGTGTTAGGGATGGTGTTGTGCAGTATACCTCCCTGAGCTGGAGATGTCTCCCTGGCCCTTAAGGTAGTCAACCGAGGTACCCATGACATGACAGGGTGGTATCCATGAGCACGGGGATCATTGGACAGGCATACACAGCACCCTTGTGACCAATATTGGCACACATATCACCCTCTAGGGGTAGGGCCCATGCGTGGATGGCCGATACCAGCCTCCACAATACTCACCTCCAGTATGCAGCATGCTATCCACCTTGCATACAGACATATGCCACACTATGCTGTTGGACATGCTACATGTCCATAGCCTGATCTGAAAGACATACGTCATGGACAACCACCGTCCTATGACTAGGATGGCCACATGCTGGACAGATCCCTGTGCCATACCTGTGACATACTCCCGCCATACCATGCAACCCTGACATCATCCCTGTCATGCATGGTGTCATACATGGTGTGATGGTCGTATGGTAGATGTAGTATCAACTATCTGGATCGGTAATGTGTCACTGATGCCCCCGCGGTGGCGTAATGGGTGTCAGATACAGTTAGTAAACCCAGCCCATACATGCTATAGCCGATAACCTTACCTGCGAATGACGTCCGACTAGCCATTGTCCCATGTCAATCACATGTGCAACACAGGCGATCCGTGGCAAGATGTTGAACAGCTGTACAGTGCAGTGTAGTTGTCTATGGCAAAACAGATGCATGTACAGGTTTCCATGCATACTTGGTGCATTGTCACTGCCCAAGTCCATTAAGGCTGTGTCTGTGTTGATATGTGACATATACACAGCATCAAGGTCAACAGCATTAGCATGGATACATCCAGGCATGTGCAGATAGGTAAGAACACCAGTGCAGGCAAACAGACATGCCCACATGAAGACAGATGTCACATGCAGTAGGAACACTAATGAGGTGCCACACATATATGGAGACGATATCCAATGCATAATGGGTGTTACATGTGTGTGACACATACATGCCAGTCGTGTTAGTGTCATGTTGATTTGCAAAGATAACTGTGCAGATGTACTAGAAATGTATGTGCAGCAGTATCACTGTATATGTCTGTAGATGTGACCTGTCACCTTCATCATGTCTTACAGATAATGCCTCGTACACGCCTACCAGCATACAGCCAACAGGAGGATGACGTTCTAATCCCATACCTCCATGAGAACTACGAGGTGTTATTTAGCCATGTGCCACAGCACGCACAGCAGCGGGACGACCTGTGGCAGGATCTTCACAGGAGGGTCAACGAAGTGGGTGGCCACAACCGCACCTACCAGCAGGTGCACTGACACTGCACAGACCTGATACATCATGCAAAACAGTGTGTCACTGCAATCACCAGGGAACAAGGTGGAACAGGTGATGGGCCACCAACCCAGCCTCCACTCACACACACAGAGGAGCTACTGGCCAGTCTGGGGACACCCTCAGAACAGCTCCCACAAACACTAGCTGTCATCGTGGAGGTGGGTGTCTCCCAACCAATGAGCCTGGAGTTGCCTGGTAAGTCAGTACTGAACATATGGCCAGTATATCCCACGTACGTGCATGTCTCAGTGTACAGCATGTAATGTAACAACATATGCAAGGTATGTGGACACACATGCTGCATGCTACATTATGCTACCCTGTGTATGCACCATACCTCTGAACTGGACACGTATTTGCAGGATGTCCAGATGTCTGCCTCATATTGTCGATGTGTTCCCCTTAATATCTGTCCCTTTCTGGCAAATAGCCGAGGAATGGGGTCATTAAATGATGACATACGTTTGTGTGTACGACTGCACATTTCGTGTAAAACCATGTGCATGCAAACCTATTAGTCTAGCAAATTTCTATGTTTGTAAGAGCAATATGTCACAGTTGTCCCTATTTGTCCACCATCATAGTAGGCTTGGTCCACATGTCTTGTTCTAAGAGGTTTAGAGGTATGGTATGAACACATGTGCTTACTATATGCTATTGTACAGGCAAATGTGTTAACTTGCACTGTGCACCCTGTGGCTGTCATACAGTCATGGATAATGTTCATACTGCTGTGTCACCCTACACAGGTACCTCTGGCATGCCGCACACCCAAGAGTCCGTTGCAGGTGAGACTGTCATTGGTATCAGGCATGTCAAAGCATAGATCTATATGCCATGTGGCCAGTTAATACATGGATATACAGGTCGCATCACCCATCATCCACACAGGCCATCCATGTGCAATATATACAAATGAATTGACACACAGACATGAAATCACAGTATTTGTCATTGCTACATGTGTGTCCAGCTGTGCATACAATGGTGGAGGTGTTCTACAATGGAGGCATGTGTACTATACAGTGGAACAAAATGTGTGGTACACAAAACAGTACCGCACAGTGAGCAGTGATATGGGCAGACCACAGGCATCACCATTGTGTTATATGCCCCTGCAATGGGTTCACACATTGTGATGTTCCATCCGACATGTCTCAGACACGTAGCATTTTGGTTGCAATATTGTCACACTTTCCCATAACCCATACCCCACATACCACACATACACCTGTTGTCTGCATAGCCCTGTGGATGGTGACATATCCAACATTTATGGGAGTATGTCATATGGGACAACACAGACATGTGTGATAGACGGCCATCACATACATGACCTACATATGTGCACACATGGCCATGGGGGATGGCCGGAGACACGTAGCCACACAGTAGATGGGATGTGGGTACACCCTGTCCCACTTTGTCCACACATGGTCCAATTACAGCCGTACTAGATGGATTGTACAGGTGATGTGGTATACTGCACATCTTAAATGCCTGTGCACAGCTAGTGGAGGTGTCAGTGACGTCTACTTCATAAGATGTGTTGAACATGACGTCTGTGTCATAGCATGACAGTAGTCACCTGTACAGATTCCACCAACAGTGACACCAGGCCACAGATGCTGTACGTTTCCCTTGCTGCCATAGGACATCACTGTTAGCTGTGCACCTTGTGTGCATGGTACATGAATGTCATGTGTGAAATGGTGATGTGACAGGTCCGCTATGTGTGGACATGGTTGCCAGGCAGCTAACACTCTGTAGTCATCATACAGGGGTGTCATCGGTATGTCTTCCACTGATCTGGCACATGACACAGCATGGTATGGTGTGTTTACACATCAGCATCGTGGGTCACAATCCACAGGTATGTCATGGGTATGCATGCAGTTTTGGATATGCAGTGTGTACATATCATGCACTGTTTGTCATTATAGATGCCTCATGATGCCATGCAATGGCACAGTGTCTGTACTTCACACTGTACAGCAATGTAGATGGCTCACTGTCCCCTACCATGCCCATGCACATTTACTCAACATGCAGTCTATCTGTAGAGCATATGGGCAACACTGCAATGTGATACCCAGTACAACGCTGTACATGCATCAGGACACCATTGTATCAGGCATGCATGTTTGTTAAAGCACACATCAAAAGATTACATGTCAAGGTCACGTCAGCCATGTGTACTGTTATCCTGTTCTGCTCCACATGGTGTATCATGGGGATGCATGCATACTACCATGATCGTGTGAATTGCATGGATAATGATATGACACCTGTCTGCTGTGGTGTGCATTCCAGGGGGTATGCTTACAAACACTATTGATGTCTGGGCTGCATGCTGTCAGCTGTATCACAAGCATGCTGCATGCCATCTGTCATATCACATGCATGGTGTGTCAGTGTGTGTGTGTGTCAGTGTGTGTGTGTGTGTGTGTGTGTGTGTGTGTGTGTGTGTGTGTGTGTGTGTGTGTGTGTCAGTGTGTGTGTGTGTGTGTGTGTGTGTGTGTGTGTGTGTGTGTGTGTGTGTGTGTGTGTGTGTGTGTGTGTGTGTGTGTGTGTGTGTGTGTCTATTGTAATTTAGAGTCTTTCTTTGCATTCACAGGTGATGTAGGTGCATTACCCTCCTGCGGTCCATCTGATAGTGTCCCCACAGATGCTAGCAGTGATGAACATATGCATGAGGTACAGGCAGGGATGTCAGGGGCTGAATCTGTGCCAATGGTTGCCATCCCAGCTATGTCCCCCTCTTCCCCGCACACAGTTCAACTGCCAACACATACCGCATCACCAGTGGCCATAGAAGAAGGACAGTCAGCGTGTGTTAGCGTTGAATAGGAACATGTGGTGGCTACAGAAGGTGTGTCTCCACACCATGGTGGCAGTGTACTGACTGCAGATGTGCCACACAGGCATATGGCCGGTGCTGCTCGTAGGAGGACCTCTGGCAGACATGCACCTGCAGGACAAAGCTCAGCAGCTGGAATCACCAGACGCATGTTCCAGACTGTAATGGCGGCACAGGCACATGCTGAATGGCAGAACAGAGAAGGGCAGAGGCTGCAGAGGGCTGCTATCCATACCCTAAACAACAACATCCAGGCATTGGCAGGTGCTCAACAGCAGCTTGCTGATGTTCTGGATAGGCGATTGGGTAACATGGTCAGAATCCTTGACCGTGGCATGGCAATCCGTGAGCATGAGCTGTCTGTGCTGGGACATCTGGTAGGGGTGAGGCATAGGCCACGTGGACGTAGGCCAGCTACATCACGTAGTGCATGTCAACGTGAGCGTACCACCTCACATGGCCACTCCCATAGTGCCAGTAGCAGTAGCACTGCAGCTGGTGCTGCGCTGTCCACACTAGGACACAGCAGGCCTTGTGGACATGGCCCTGGATGTTCCCGGTGGGGACAAGGTTCCAGTGGCCATGTGTCGTCAGACAGCAGCCATTCTGTACCTCCGCCTGGTAGTGCCCGTGCAACCCCTGGCAGGCACAGGACACGTGGCCGTGGCCGGTCACAGTGAGTTGTACAACCTGGTCTGTACAATCTGGAGCTGTCGATAATACCCTTGTGTAGGCCTCACAAATGACAGAACTGTGTGCACACATACACGCACACAGCAAACACAACTGTAGGGCTCCACAACACCCACATGCATACGGAACAGACATGTCCAATCAAATCACCGGCCCTTACTCACACACATGATGTCATCCATTGGTGCAGCCTATGCCCCTGGCAAACAGTATCACACTGTGCATATGATGAAGCCTGTGCCGCATTTCTGTCATCCGCACCATCGGTGCAGGGATATACTGAAATGGTCTTATGCACAGGGTGAATAGAATACTGAGAGGTGTATCTAACATTACTTGTGCATGCATAGTGAGGGATGTGTATGTTGCAGTGGTTGTGTGTGAATACTGAGAGATGTGTATGTGACATCAGTTGTGTACTTTTGACATGTACCAGTCATACCATGTAGTCCAGGTGCAGCGTGCATTGTGATATGTTCACAGTATGTGTATTGGTTACAACAGTAACAGCATGTTGGTAATGATGCCCTGGTTCCCTCCTATGGTGTACTGGCATGTGCCTACACGTAGCAGTGTTTGCAGTCCCCCATGAGTAACTGTGGAGTACTGACAGACACGTATGGCAATATCAGCATGCTAAACGTACCCTCAACCTGACTGTTGGAAAGTCTAATATGACACAGATGTCCGCACATATACTGCACCTGAAGCATGTGGTCAGTTGAACAGACTGCAGCGGACAGAGATGTGACATACATACCAGGAAATATTACAGGTATGTTGACATGGTGCAGAGGTTGTACACAGTGGTCTGGCCAATGATGACGTTAGACCCCACTTGATAGCATGAGGCCAGACTGTGTAGCAGTAATACCTTGTCACATTACAGGAACATGGCCACATTCACCGGGTGTACACCACTATAACGCACACCCCATAGTGTTGAGGTGAGGACCCTTGACTATGTGGTCATCACCCTCGCAGTACTTTGCACCCACACAACGTGACACAAAGAAGGAACATGCACAGGTAGCCAGTACGGCTGGGACCAATGGCATCAACAGGGTAGTAGACTGCATCATCATGAGGGGTTAGTCGCCATGAGGGGTTAGTGATCCTGTTTTCACTGTATGGTAGCATACACCCTCACACCAAGCACCAGACAGCCATACATTCATACATACATACATACACACACACACTGTGGTGACCAGAAATGTGTATATGGATAGCCGATGTGTGGGATGCACCACACCTGCTGACGTCATGCTTTCCACACCGCAGTATGTACAGATCCCTACAACGGTGTACAGGGATCTGTAACAACTGGGACGTAATCCCCACGATATGTGGCATATGTGTTCACACAATTGGACACACATGGCAGTGCTGGAAATGTTACACCTGCCATATGATGAGATGTTTGATAGACATGCAGCGGTATTGTCCGCATTATGTGCACCAACACTATGTCTGGCAATTGTGCTGCTATATGCACATGGGAGGATGTAGGTGTTACAGGTGTCATGTGACATACAGTTGGTAACACCTGACCACTGTGTATGCGTTATGTCGTCACCGTCAAGTAACAGTGACATAGCATACTGTATGCACATGGCATGGTAGGATGGCGTGTGACACAACTGTGAGCCATCCCCAGCACACATGCATTTACACAGGTAGATCACCACTTTATGTGCACACATCCCTCCATACGTGCTGTACAACTAACCATACTGTCTGTATGTCACCATATACAAGTGTCAATGATGGGGCTGCACTGCGACTGCATGTTGTAGTTGGGCGCAGCTGTGTTATGGACATCGGCCACTGCACATGCATGGTTGCTGCATGCACAGTACAGATTGTACATGTGTCTCCTGTAGCCATGTTTGTATGCATTGCTATTGGTGGACATGTGTGTTGACATACATAATGCATGGACGGTGGTATTATATCACGGGTGTCATGGGCGACCAGTACAGGGGTATGTGTCCTCGGTCAACATGCATACCCTCCTGTACTGTGAGCATTCAACAGACATGGACCCACCTTCCATTTGCATGCATATCATTGCTTAGGCCACTGTTCTGCACGGGGTACAGCAAAGGCTATGCTATGTACATATGTGTTGTGTGTGCGGTCCATGCACACATCCACTGCAATCACATGTATGACATATCCAGACGTGTGTTCATTGGTGTACAGCAACACTCATCTGTCACAGCTGTGTAAGACCCAGGGCCCCTGGTATGTCTTGAGCTGACCTGGTCATGTATAGTAGTATCATTGCAATGCATAACACTTGTTGGAACCCTGTTGGTACATGTGTACTCTGCACAGTAGGTGTAGCCTCTGTACAGCCCATTGGTCATGTGTCACATGGCGTTGTGGTAATGTATGGCTGTGTATTGCTGCACTAATGACATGGTGATGTCTTGAGGGCTACAATGTAGACTGCGGTGTGTACGTCTGTGATCTGCACCTGTGACAGCTGTGATGGCAGCTGAGTGTGTACTGGTCACTGCATGTGTGTGACCGCCCTGTGAGTGGGGACAGTTATACCTTACTGTGCCCTTGCGTGTTTACACTCCATCTGCATGCAAGATGGCCCTTTGCAACTGCTAAGTGTGTGAGCATGCCCAGTATGCGGTTGTGTAGATAGACACACAGGACAGACCAAACTGAGCCCTTGCGTGTTGAGACTCCGTCTGTTTGCAAGATGGCCCTTTGCAACTGCTAAGTGTGTGAGCATGCCCAGTACGCGGTTGTGTAGACAGACACACAGGACAGTTCAAACTGAGCACTTGCATGTTGAGACTCCGTCTGCATGCGAGACGGCCCTTTGCACCTGCTAAGTGTGTGAGCATGCCCATTACATGGTTGTGTAGATCGACACACAGGACAGTCCGAACGGACGTGTATTACTAGGCGTGTGGCCATGGCCAGTGACACCTTGTGTCGGTGATGTCCCTCTGTGCATGGGCATGGCTGTTGACATCCTGTATAGCCATGGTGGTCATCCAGGCAACAGATGTCCATTTTCAACATCACGATGGATGCCTACCGAGTACACACTGGTCGACTATCTTGAAGGGTGTACTGTCTGTGGCGCATCCGGTGTCTATGTATTGTTGTTGTAGTGCTCCGTAAATCTTTAGTTGCCCCGATCACACCACTGCCGTGTGTTTGTCTATGTCTACCATGGGACAGTAATATGTCTGTATGCTTTCAGACTGATCACTCTCTATACAATCCTTGTCGGCATCCTTGTCTTTGTGGATGATGACACATGCCTAGAAGTATGCCTGTGGGAGTGCTGTGTTTAGTAATCTCGGTAGCGCGTTCTGTAAATGCGTCATGCTGTAGTGTGATAGGGTAGTTAGGTGTATGTTCGACTTATAGCCCTGCCAAGTGTGTTTGTGTGTATGTGTGCGCATGCTCCCTTCCGGCTGGGGACTCAGTCATGCTTTTAAACGCCTCACACCACAGATATTTCCTACTGACGTCTTTGCCTTTGCAGATGATGACACGCGCCTAGAAGTAGGCCTCTGGGACTGCTGTGTTTAGTAATCTCGGTAGCGCGTTCTGTAAATGCATCATGCTGTAGTGTGATAGGGTAGTTAGGTGTATGTTCAACTCCCAGCCCTGCCAAGTGTGTGTGTGTGTGTGTGTGTGTGTGTGTGTGTGTGTGTGTGTGTGTGTGTGTGTGTGTGTGTGTGTGTGTTTGCGCACATGCTCCCGTCTGCCTGGGGACTCAGTCATGCTTTTAGACACCTCACACCACAGATATTTCCTACCGACATCTTTGCCTTTGCGGATGATGACACGTGCCTAGAAGTAGGCCTCTGGGACTGCTGTGTTTAGTAATCTCGGTAGCGTGTTCTGTAAATGTGCCATGCTGTAGTGTGATAGGGTAGTTAGGTGTATGTTCGACTCCCAGCCCTGCCAAGTGTGTTTGTGTGTGTTTGTGTGTGCGCATGCTCCCATCCGGCTGGGGACTCAGTCATGCTTTTAGATGCCTCACACCACAGATATTTCCTACCGATGTCTTTGCCTTTGCGGATGATGACACATGCCTAGAAGTAGGCCTCTGGGACTGCTGTGTTTAGTAATCTCGGTAGCACGTTCTGTAAATGCGTCATGCTGTAGTGTGATAGGGTAGTTAGGTGTATGTTCGACTCACAGCCCTGCCAAGTGTGTGTGTGTGTGTGTGTGTGCGCATGCTCCCATCTGGCTGGGGACTCAGTCATGCTTTTAGATGCCTCATACCACAGATATTTCCTACCGACGTCTTTGCCTTTGCGGATGATGACACGCACCTAGAAGTAGGCCTCTGGGACTGCTGTTTACTAATCTCGGTAGCGTGTTCTGTAAATGTATCATGCTGTAGTGTGATAGGATAGTTAGGTGTATGTTCGACTCCCAGCCCTGCCAAGTGTGTGTGTGTGTGTGTGTGTGTGTGTGTGTGGGTGTGTGTGTGTGTGTTTGTGTGTGTGTGTGTTGTGCGCATGCATGCCCCGCCCCGCCAGGGACTCAGTCATGCTTTTTGTGTGTGTGCATGCTCCCGTCCGCCTGGGGACTCAGTTATGCTTTTAGATGCCTCACACCACAGATATGTCCTACTGACGTCTTTGCCTATGCGGATGAAGACATGCACCTAGAAGTAGACCTCTGGGACGGCTGTGTTTAGTAATCTTGGTAGTGCATTCTGTAAATGCGTTATGCTGTAGTGTGATAGGGTAGTTAGGTGTATGTTCGACTCCCAGCCCTGCCAAGTGTGTGTGTGTGTGTGTGTGTGTGTGTGTGTGTGTGTGTGTGTGTGTGTGCGCATGCTCCCATCTGGCTGGGGACTCAGTCATGTTTTTAGATGCCCATGTTCGACTCCCAGCCCTGCCAAGTGTGTGTGTGTGTGTGTGTGTGTGTGTGTGTGTGTGTGTGTGTGTGTGTGTGTGTGTGTGTGTGTGTGTGTGCATGCTCCCGTCCAGCTGGGGACGCAGTCATGCTTTTAGATGCCTCACACCACAGATATTTCCTACCGACGTCTTTGCCTCTGCGGATGATGACACGTGCCTAGAAGTATGCTTCTGGGACTGCAGTGTTTAGTATTCTTGGTAGTGCGTTCTGTAAATGCGTCATGCTGTAGTGTGATAGGCTAGTTAGGTGTATGTTCGACTCGCAGCCCTGCCAAGTGTGTGTTTGTGTTTCCAGCTGCATGACAACAGTACATTGCTTTTACAGTATTCACTCACCATAACATCCATGCGGCGTCTTTGCCTTTGATGCTGCTGTCTACAGGCTAGACATATGCCTGTGTGAATGCTGTGATCTACTAATCACAGTTGCGCATTCTGTAACTGCGTAATGCTGTTGTGTGGTACAGTGGTTACATTTGTGTTCTGCTCCCAACCCTGCCATGTGTGTTGTGTGTGTGTGTGTGTGTGTGTGTGTGTGTGTGTGTGTGTGTGTGTGTGTGTATATGTCTGTATCTATCTACATATATATATATATATATATATATATATATATATATATATATATATATATATAGATATGTATGTTGAGTTTATCACTCATGAATGTGCTGCATTATCTGTACGTGATCATCTTGGATGTATGTACATCTGCTATGGCTCTGTGATAGTGCACATACTGTGTGCTGTAGTGATCGTGGGTTATACTTGTGTAGTGACCGGTTATTGTGTTGCTGGGTATTACAAGGGGCATTGGAAACAATGTTAGTACAGCACCTTTGCATGGTTGTATGCACATCTCGGCGACAGTCAGCAGTGGTTATTACTTTGCAGGGGGAGTATGGCTCATATCCATATGTAGTAACTGACAATTCTATGCAACTCACATTACTGACTCACGTTTATCCACAGGTTGTGGTACAGATCCCAGGACTGTATGTGGATACAGTGACAGGTGCAGGAATGGGTTAGTGTTGGATGCATGGATGGTTGTCCATGGCCAGTAATGGTGATCTCTACAGGCTGACAAGTACAGTCTGTGACTGTCCCACAACCTCCTGTATATGGCTGACACATGCTGTACTTGTGTATATGCAGACACACACACATACCACAAACAGCTAGGGCTATCACATAAACCCATTACATCACCATTGGGCCATGTAATAACTGTTGTCCCTCACACACACACACCTACGTGTAACTTGGATGGCTCAATGACAGCTCTGGAAATGTAACACCACACCCTGTGCATATGATGTCACCTGTGCCACCACCTGTGATGTGTAACATCGATGCAGGATAAAACTAACCTGGTGCTGATGCACATGGTGGCTGTATTCCACTGTATTGATGTTAGAATGCTGTTAACACAAAGTGTGATACTTCCAGGTGTATATCAGCAGGCATGACGCATTGCAGCTGTGACCATCAAAGTAGCATATTTTACAGCACTGTTAATTCTGATGATGTATTCTCCATCCATGTGCCATTTCACTGATGTGTGTAGTATTGGTAGCATTTGTGTCTGAGTGTGCAGTATGTGTGTGATGTGTGTAGTACACATGTATACATACTTACAAACACGTACACTGGCATACACGACATTACCCGGGCTTCACCATTCGTACACTAGCTTACTCTTTCTTCAACATGCACACACGGGCTGACACGCGCACACACATGCTTACTCAGGCTTACTGGCACGCACAGGTGTGGACACACTGTGGGCAGGTTTGCAGATGACATCAGTGGTATCCATGGCATACATCGTCAGTCTCCTGACTTTCCTAGCATAACTCATAACATGCCTCTTCCACCGAGTACTGACAGCGAACATGTGACACTGCTCCGGTAAGATTACAGTGTTTTATACATACACACTCATGTTGTCACCTATCTTCTACTCTACTAGTCCCCTTACCCACACTACACTGTAGAGGCTTGGCCCATATGGCATGACATGTTGTGATTCACCATCCTAAGCCTCACTTGCATCACATTGCCTACAAATGCTTCATTACATCTCTGACAGAGTGCTTCCACACATAACAACCAGTACGCAGTTGCCATGTTGTCTCCAGCTTGCCATTCATCTGCATGGCGTACTAACATCTAACTAAACCTACATTTTCTATGTCTATTATACATATTAGACTTGTTTTGAAGCACAGCACGTTCTCGTGGCGCTGCGCTACGCTTCCACACCGGAGATCAAGGGAGGACAACTACAGTTTTATTGATATCCAATGAATAATAATGCCACTGGCCTTAAATTTGGACATTGGCATGCTTCTTCGACTGTATTCATACCGTATTTGCAGCTGTCATTGCTTCATTTATCAACATGCAGAACGTTAGTCGCCTAACATCCGGGTACATTTCTGCACATAACTCTGCTCTTGCACAGACAGCTGACTGTTTCATGTATTGCATATTTGCATAGCTTTCACATACAAATGGGGTATGTTGCAAATCCCAACATCATCCGTGCAATGTTCGTGTTATGGGCGATCTTACATGCCCCTACAGGAGTTTGCTGTATAGCTTGGCAGACATATTTCCTTGCTGTACTCTCATTCTACTCGTACACGCCGGAGGTTTTGTGTATCATGGCCTAGTTTTGCTGTGAGCTATGTCTATTTGTGGTGTGTGCATGGCTGTGGGTATGTCCCACTGTAATTTGTAAAGGTGACACCCTATAGGTACTTCTTGTAGACTGCTGTGTCATTTGACATGTCAGCACATACCTGCAGCCAATACTGAACGTCCTACTGCAGTGCTTTTCATAGCTTCTGAGTTATCTTGCAGTCGATAATGCTGTTTCCTCAGACATGTATCTATTTCTGATCATACCTCTCAACCTCCTAGAGCAAAATCTGGACAAAGCCTTAACTGATGGGGGGACAAATAGGAGCAGATTTTAAATATTGCTCTTGCAAACGTAGATAGTTGACAGAATAATAGGTTTTGCATTAGTTATGACTTTTCTGAAGGATTTAGAGTCTTAAACACAAATGTTTGTCATTATTTAATGACTTCAGTTCTCAGGTATTTGCCAGACAGGTACAGATTTTAAGAGGAACACACCAAACATATGAGGCAAAACTCTGCACATTCTGCGTAAATCTGTACAGTTGCGAGGTATGTTTCTGATACAGGATATCAGTTGTCTGACACCAATACACACACTGTATGGTAGCATCACAGGCCAGATGCCATTACATTTCTATTGCAGGACACACCCGCCCAGAGGGTTGTATTCCTCACAAAGGCCAACAGGTGCTTATCCACAGTAATTATTCTATCATGTACCTTATGTGTACGCCGGTATTTGCGCTTTCTGTCAGTGGCAGAGCTCACGTATGAGTATGGGGAACTGGACACTCTATCGGTGACACTACATGACACCCTGAGGGACACATTTCTTTTGAGTCTATTAACCTTCCACATTGACTTTCACAGGGCATATGTTGTCATTCACATTTGTCGAAGTACATGCTTTTGACTTGTACATGTTTTGTCATTTGTTCTGACGTCTTTCTTCTCACCTGTCCACCTAGTATCACTAGTTCTGTACATTTATTTTGGACGGGTTACCTTCATACCTCTCACCTGTACACATTATGGGTAAATGCCCTGACGTTTGACCTATGACCTTGTTACATTTGTCATAATAATGTGCCTTTCTGGTAAATTACTGGCAAGGTATTACAGACTGTACGGTTAGATAACAGTGACTGACATTTCTTTTTCATGATTACTAACCCTCATAACATTCATATTCCTGACTACGCCATTATTCTATCAACGTTCTGACTTTGTCTGGGATATATTTAATATAGTTCCTATTTGTATTCCATGTACTATGCCTTAGTCCAGCTGTCTTATTCTGACAGTTTGGCAGGTATGGTTACCATCTTGGTCGTACGCATGTCCATCCATGATAATCGCCTACATGACACTGATATACTTCCCTTCATCTTCCCCCAATGGTTTACACAAAATCCAGTAGATGGGTTGAACCTTTTTGGAGAATATAGGCGTGTGCTATACCCACATAGGTATATTGATCACTCCCATGGGGCGGACCTAATAAATCTGTGCCAACCAACACCTAGGCCCATTTCTGCATACCCATGATTCCCATACCTGACACCCCTCCACAGTACCTATTAGACATGTTTAATGTGAGCAATAAAATGTGAGGACACTTCTACGCACTCCCCACTCTCCGGATATCGGGTCGTACGTCATACATTCTATCGACCCATGTATTATTACCCTTGTACCTGCTACTGTTGCATGTACAGTTATATCGTAGTTGCAGCTGTGACTTCATTTGCATCAATGACAGTTCACTTTTCGTATGGGATCAATTTTTGGGGTCCTGCAAAGGACACCTATATTCATGTTTAAGGTGTAGAACTTGCAGGCCTGTCACACTGGTACTTTCCGGGCAATGGTTTGGAGAGCAGCGGTTTATTCACCTTTCATGCATGTCTGTCTGTCTATCCATAATAGCTATACTGTGACCTATTTATGTACATGTGTTATATCTACAGGGACACATGTTTGTTGTGTATAGATATATACATGTACATATATGCATATGTCTGTACATTCCTGATTTCATAATTTGCTTTGGTTTACGTCTGTGGATTATGTGTATACACAGATATATATATCCATATCATACCTTTCAACTGTACAGATTTTCAATGAATGTACAGCTGTTTGCCTCTTATCTTTGGTCTGTTTTTCATAACCTTGTGTCTATCTGGCAATTTAGTGGCATATCATTAAAGACTGATGTTGGAAAATAATGACAAGCATTTCAGGTTACGGCTTCCTACCCTTCAGAGAATCCATGCTAGTGACACACCTGTTATTCTATCCACTTTCTATGTTTGTTAGGGCAATATCTGCAGATTGTCCCTATTTGTACCAGTTGTTTTCATGGCTTTGTCCGGTTTCATACCTTACGGGGTTAACAGGTATGAGACATGTATATATAACGTGGAGATAACAGCATTCATTTGCTATGCTTTGAGCGGATTACACACCGCAGGCGCACTTGCACATCCTTATTGTGGGTTACATATGTTTAATAGATATTTGTGCTTATGTGGCCTTTCATACTTCTGACCGTAACAGTTACGTATCTGTATTCCGGTTTATGGACTGATGCGAAACACACGTTCACCTTTACATATTTAAATGTGTGTACAACATGAACGCATTCATTACACTCTAAAGTTATGTGTGCAGTGCTCATAGGTCAACCGGGATTGCATTCACATTGGCCGGATGCCGGAACCACTATTCTGTTGGTGTTCTGCCTCATTGATATACATACCCATAGTACTTAGCTGCATCAACATATGCCTCACCGCTTCACTTAGAACACAGGCATCCATTTTCCTGCTGGGAAAAACGCGGTACTACATATTACACATTCCCTATTGCCTACTACATAATATAAGGTGTCACAATAACTTAATTACATTAGATAAGCTGTGTTTTTGTCACTTGTTTAACCTTAAATACTCATATTAATGTCTTATTAATGTTAAAGTATCTGTTACACTAACATGCACTAGTAAATATGGCTCCATTTTTAGCTTTATTTTTCCCTTTTTTACCTCACGAAGCCATTTTTTTACTCAAAGAAAGCTGTTTAAATTCGAGGTGAAACTTTTTCTTACATCAAGATGACCCTCGAGCTGTTTTTAAACTGCTTTTTTTCCCTAAGGCTTCTGGAAGTTGTTGGTCCATTCTGCTATGTTGCACCCTACAGGAAGTGTAGGGAACCATATTGGAGATGCACCCTTAAAGGGACACTCTCTCGTTACTAAAATTGCATTTCTGCCTTGGATCAAAGCTGAAAACAATACCACCCACTTAGCTAATCACCTCCCTGTTTGTGACATCAGTAATGATGTTCTAACAACCCCAGCTACCTCGTTAACATCCTTCTACTTTGTGAGATCACACTAAGTACCTGACCATCTATCCATCTAACCTATTCCCACTGCAGTATTGTTTTTCCTGTGTAAACTGCAAGACATAAACTTTTAGCACAAGAAATCTGGACAAAGGCTGCAATAATGGGGCAATAACGGCTGAAGTATAAGGATAGATTTTAAATATTGCTCTTAGAAGCCTAGAAAGTTGCTAGAATAACAGGATTTGTGATAGCATGCAAAAATATGAGGCAAAAATCTGGATATTCTGCTAAAATCTGGACAGTTAAGATGTCTGCAGCTAGTGACAAAAACAAAATCACCACTGATTCCAAGGGCAACCACAAAGCAGTCTATAGCTATGTCAAGAATTTCAATGGTAACACCCAGATCTGCTCTGAGTTACAGTATAATGGCACAAAAATTACAGAACCAACTAATATTGCCAACATCCTGGCAGATACCTTCAGTGCTAACTTTACCCCCTCTCACCCCCGAAAGGGTCTATAGCTATACAAGAATAATGCAGAGTCCCTGTAATCACATCTATTCAGGTAAAAGCTGCACTCTCTAAAATCAAAAACACAGCATCCATGGGACCGGACAACATCCCAGGCTGCATTTTACACCAACTTCAGAATGAACTGGCTCCCCACCTAAGCACCATGTTCAGTCATAGTCTCACATTAGTCTTTGTGCCCACTGAATGGTGCAAAGCAACAGTTATCCCACTCTGCAAAGGGGGGAGCCAACACTGATCCCAGGAACTGTTGCCCTATTAGCCTGATGAGCCTGGTCTGCAAGGCCATGGAACATCATCCTGGAACTCATAAACAAAGACATTGGTAACCTCCAAACTCTGGACCCCACCCAGATCAGGTTTGTGAAAGGCAGATCATGCCTTCTGAACCTGATCGACTTGTTTGAGGCAGTCACCAAAGCCGTAGATGAGGGTAAAGTGGTCCACACAGCCTGTCTTGACCTCGCCAAGGTTTTCGACACCATCTCCCATTCTGGAATTATTGCTAAACTCACTAAACTACGTATAAATCCCTACTTCACAAGATGGGTTGCCAACTGGCTCACTGATAGAACCCACACTGTAAAAGTTGCAGACTCCAAATATGACTTCAAATCAGTGACAAGTAGAGTACCGCAGGGTTTAGTCCTGGGACCTTTCCTGTTTGGTATCTACTTCCATGAAGTACAGGCTAACACAGAAGGCCTGTGGCTAATGAATTTCGCAGATGACTGCAAACTAGGAGCCATAGTCAAGTCCCCAAATGACGTGAACATCCTACAGAAGGGCCTGGTGTCAGAGGCATGGCCTCAAGCTCAATGCCAAAAAGTGCATTGTCATCCCCTTTGGTAAAAACTCTGTACCCATAAACTACCACATAAACAGCAGTGTACTTCATGCCAAATGTGTGATAAGAGACCTTGGGACCCAGGTGGGCAGTAGTCTCTTCTTTGATAATCACATCGCCACAGTAGTCAGAAAATCCTTCTATGTGGCACACCTCATCACAAAAGGGTTTTCATCCAAGAAAAAAGAGGTCATTGTTCCCCTTTACTTGGCACTCATTAGACCCATTGTAGAGTACAATGCCCCTTTTGGAATGTACCTCACAAGGCATCTGTAGCAGCTGAAAAGGCCAAAGAAGTACCTCACAAAGAGGATTACTGTCCTTAAACAAATGCCCTACACTGACCGTCTCAAAAAACTCCAGCTTTAGTCTGTAGCATATCACCTATTCTGAGGAGATCTTTGCCTAACATATATAGCTATGTTAAACCCAGAGCTGTTGGACATGCTACCCCTAAAGAAATCCCAATCTCTCCGAGCTACATGTTCTAGGGACCTAAACCTTGTCACCACAATAAACAAGACATGCTGGAGGGATAGATTCCTGTCCCAGAGACTTCCAGTGCTCTGGAACAAGCTACCCATCTATGTCAAGCAAAGTTCCTCATTAGCACTCTTCAAAAAAAATCTTGATGAGTGGATGGGAAATAGGAAATACACCCCATGGATCACTTCTGTGGCTCTGCTCAACAGGGGCACAGGAAATTAACTTTCTTGGCTGGCATAAGCCGATAGCATAGTACCTACATATGAACCTATGAACCTATAGACCAGCCAATCCTGGTCATGCTTTAACATAATACTGCTTTTAAAAGCCAGTATTGTGTTTGCAGTCAAACCTCAGCACTGAAGTGCTGTGTGTGGTCTTAACTGTAGCAACTGCTGCTTGCTACTTGCAAACAATTTGCTGCAGTTTAAAGTAAAAACAAAACTTTTTTTTTTTTTTTAAACACTAGGCAAGAATCTGAACATTCTCTGAAAATCTGGACAGTTGAGAGGTCTGCTGACATCCCTGGACCAGCTGGTCTTGCTCAGGTTTTAATATCATACCGGCTTTTAAAAGCCGGTATTGCATTTGCAGTCAAACCGCAGCACCATAGCTCTGTGAATGGTCTTAACTGCAGCAACTGCTGCTAGCAAACAGTTTGCTGCAGTTTACAAGTAAAAACTATTTTTCTTTTTAAAAAACACGAGGCAAGAATCTGAACATTCTCTGAAAATCTGGGCAGTTGACAGGTCTGAGTCAGCCCGAACCAGCCAGTCCCGATCATGCTTTAATGTAATACCGGCTTTTAAAAGCCGGTATTGCACTTGCAGTCAAACCTCAGAACTGTTGCATTGTGCATGGTCTTAACTGTAGCAACTGTTGCTAGCAAACAGTTTGCTGCAGTTTACAAGTAAAAACAAAACTTTTTTTTTTTTTTTTTTTTTTTATAAAATGTGGGCATTGTAGTGCTCTGTGAAGACAGGGTGTAAACTGTAGGAACTATTTGCTACATTTGTAACAAACAGATTGCTACAGTGTAAAAGAGGCAATGTGATCCTACAAAAATGCTGAAACTACCCATAAAAAAACACTCCACTGACCTTTGTTAACTTGGCCAATGCCATCTAATAGACATACAGATTATATCAGCTTCTAAAGCAAGATAAGGAACCTCAAAGCAAACCATAGCAAGTCCATGTATGAAACAACAATTCAATATGCCTGTCTCTAATTTTCCCACATAGAACAAGACCCGGTGTGTACCCAAAATATATGACACAGGCTAAAAGCCAATGCCCAAGCCAGCACAATGAACAATCTCCATATATATTTACCTGTCAGAGCACTGAGGATGACTATGGTATGCATTTTTGCCTGCTTATATCTGCCAGAAGATATAAACAGCACTTAGGTTTGAAAGATCAAAAGTTTCCAAAACTATTTGTGTGCTTACTGTCTCAACAGAAAGATCATTGCAAAAAAAAAATTGAAATTTTTTTCACACTTAAGTTATCCTGGCCTCCTCAGGAATGATATAGATGCTACAATGTATGAACCCAATCTCACAATAATTCCAATGGTGGACTGGAATTTAACAGCAGCTTTTTCTTGGTGGTGGTGATGGTGGTGGGAAATAATGCAAAATGATAGGTATTTTAGTATTTTAGAAGTTTTATCTAACAAAGAAGGAAAATAAGCTTTTAAGTTTTCCTAACAATAAGATTAACTGGCAAACATATACAATTAATTAATCAAGACAGTTCTGTAAAGAATTTAGAGAATTGGAGAACATTGAACAGTAGAGATATGGAGCATCTCTAGTAGGGGCAGGGTCTGAGATTGCCATTGTAGGTGAGACACAGATCACTCCTGACCAATCTGTATGATACCAAGTAGACTGATAGTGATTTGAGCCTGTTTGCATTGGACAGGTGTTGGAGGCCATGAATTCTCTTTGTGAGGTATTTCAGTGGCCTTTCCAGTTGGTGCAGATGTTTGGAGAGGGACATCCCAAATGGGACCTTATACTCAATTATTGGTCTAATGAGGGAGGAGTTTAGTAATAACCTCCTTTTTCTGGATTCAATCCCTTTACTTATGAGATGAACCAAGTAAAAGGCTTTTCTGACCACTGCTGCTACATGGTGGTCAAATATAGGTTCATAGGTTCATACTAGGCTATCTGCATTAGGGCATTTATAAGCCTAGCCAGAGTGTGTTTGGCTTTCGCCACCCATTTTAAATTAATTTTGCTATGCCCTTTTTCGAGGTTAGTATACTGTGCCTCTGTCTAACAGTGACACAGAAGTGATACCCGGGGTAAACCTACGATCTCCCATCCACTCATCAAGATTCCTCTTGAAGAGAGTCAATGAGGGACTCTGCCTAACCTGGACTGGGATTTTATTCCAGAGTGAAGGGAGCCTCTGGGTTATGAATCTGTCCCTCCAGCATGTCCTATTTATTTCAGTGCTGAGGTTCAATGTCTCTCGAGCGCGTAGCTCGATGGAATTTGGATTTTTTTTAGGTGCAGCATGTCACTTAATTCCGGGTTGGACATGGCTTTATGCGTCAGGCGCAGATCGCCTCTGAGCAGGTGGTATGCCACTGAGTAGAGCTGGAGTTTCTTTAATAGTTTCAGCACTGAAGGTCTTAAGTAGCAGTAGAATCTTGTTTTCATTTCTGAGTCTCGGGCTATACTTGCAGTGAGAGAATTCTTCATTACATGCACCAGCTGCACAGAAATAAACATTTGCATTACTCATTAGAAATAATCAGTGGAGGGGGGTGACATCCTTGTATCCTTTATCAGGAAATGGTAGCTATAATTTCTTCAATGATCTAGATGTGACTGTTTACTATACCCAAGAATGAGCAGCTGCCCAATTGGAAGCAATCTCTCCTTAGCCTGAACAAGCAAATAAGAGCACTAGTGAAATCCTTCAAAGCTAACTTCAAGCGCAAATTGGCCACATCTAATAGAGACAGTCATAAGGCCTTCTTTACATATGTCCACAGTCTCAAAGGAAGCACCCAGATCTGCTCAAAACTGGTGGTCAGGGACACCATGTACACAAATGTCATAGATATAGCCAACCTGCTGGCAGACAGATTCATCAAAAACTTCACCCCTCTGTCCTCCCCATCAGTAAATCAAGACATCCCCAGTACCTACCCCTTCCCCTTATATCTAGGGAACAGGTCATCACTGCTCTCTCAAAGGCAAATAAATACAGCCTCCATGGGACCCGATAACATCCCAGGCTGTATCCTACATGAACTCAGGCAGGAACTTGCAGCACCATTAGGTGCCCTACTGAACCAAAGCCTGAGTATCCGCTTCATCCAAGCTGAGTGGAGGACAGCTACTGCCATCCCTTTGCACAAATGTGGAGATTCCACCAATCCAGGAAATTATAGATCCATCTGCCTAACTAGCCTGATCTGCAATGCCATGGAATGGATTATCATGGACTTCATTAACAAGGACATTGGCAACCTCCACATACTCAATCCCACACAGTTTGACTTCATCAAGGGGAGATCATGTCTGTTAAATTTGGTCGACTTCTTTGAGACAGTCACCAAAGCCATGGATGAGGGGAAGATGGTGCACATCACCTACCTTGACATGGCCAAAGCCTTCGACACTATTCCCCACTCGGGCATAGAGTAATACATAAATTCTGTCAACTAGGCATCAATCTGTATGTTACCATATGGGTAGCAAACTGGCTCAAAGATAGAACCCACCTAGTCAAAATAGGGGAAGCCACCACAAGTAGTAGACCCATAATGAGTTGTGTACCACAAGGATCGATCTTGGGGCCTCTGTTATTTGGGATGTAGTTTTGTGAAGTGCAGGCCAAAACCAGTGGGCTGACAAAGTTTGCAGATGACTGCAAGCTGGGTGCTGTCATCAATTCCCCTAGTGATGTGGACATTCTCCAAGAGATTCCCATCCAAATAAATGAGTGGTGCCAGAAACATAGCCTCAAGCTGAATACCAAAAAATGCATCATCATCTCCTTTGGAGACAATGACAGCCCCACAAATTATCACATTAATAACAACATCCTAAGAATGCAATCAGCCATGAGGGATTTGGGCATCCAGGTTGATAGCAACCAGACTTTTGACCACCATGTTTCTTCTGTTGTACGGAAAGCTTTCTACGTGGCCCACCTCATAAGTAAGGGTATCTCATCCAGGGACAAGGAGGTCATAACATCCCTGTATGCTTCCCTTATAAGGCCCATTATTGAGTACAATGTCCCATTCTTAT
>NC_056726.1:1023079932-1023101244 GCF_019279795.1 Protopterus annectens | reverse complement strand
TGGGTATGTGGCTAATCATGGCAGACAGGCAGCTACAGTATGTATGCCCTTGTATAGGTTGGTGTGTAACATAGTGCTAGAGTCTGCATTCACAAATGAGTACTTTTGGGCATGTTTCCAGCCACGTGTTCTGAGGTGTGGCACAATTATGCAATCTATGTCATACAGTTTGTGTATTTCGGTGTCTGTTTCTTTCAGCTTGGGGGGGGGTCACTTGTTTGGCCAGATAATTAGAAGCGTCTGTGGATGTGTGTGATTTCTGGTAGTGTGTGTGGGTGTCCTTACTGTGTTCTGGTAAGGGTATGTGTTGGTTTTGTTGATGACCTGCATGTGTTAACCTACACCTCATGACTGTCCAGTCCAGTCATGGCTGTAGACTGGGTTGCCTTCCAGCTTACCCCTGTAGCTGCATCCCAAACAATGTGTGGGGCATGGTGTTAGGTGGGTTTGGCAGTGTACATGGCATAGAGATTACATTCCCCCAGGATGGCCACATACACAAAGCTGACAGTAGTAAACACCAGTAGCTGACTAGTGGACATGCCTGTATGAGCATTCAGTACTACAAGTACCAAGTACTGTATTTAGTTTATGTATTGCTTATAAAGATGTTTTAGACAGTCATGCTCACATGTAAATATTTGTGTTATGGACGTGACGACACTGGCTATTATGGAAACATTGTAGCTACCATTAGCAGCAATCCTCCTCCGAGGAGCACATCACATCCTGTTAGTTGATTACAGATGTGTTAGTTGATTACAGATTATGCAAGTGTCTAAATGTCTATTTCCTTCTCTGGGTATATCCTCACATATCCACCAGGACCATGAGCTCTGTTGGGCACAGACACCCACTCTCCAAACAGAGTCATGTATCAATAGACTCTGATGCCACTATCAGCATGAACAGGATATAATCAGATAGTGTGAGCCATCACCTATGAAGCGGCTATTACATATGGGCAGCTATCTCCTACATCTTACACTCCTACTGGGTTGGGAGGGTGGACTAATGGTTAAGGTTATTGCCTTACAAACACAAGGTGCAGGGTTTGAGTCTCACAAGAGATAATTGGCTAGGCTTAAAATGGCTCACAAGGGCAGCTACTGCAGATTTTACACTGGAGTTAAAGATGATATGCAACCTGTTTCATTACCAGTACTGTGCACTACTTTACATACAGTATGTGCAAGTGCCTGTTAGGTTAGCAATGAGAGGTTGGGCTACACAACCTGGTAGTTAAACCAGTGTGTCTCTACTCTCAATATCCACTCTATGTAGGTGTGTACATAGCCATTTGGCCCAGCCCTGTAACAAGGGTCACTACACATTTGCATAACATGTACACATGCACAGCTGTTATTGCTTGCAAATAATACTAGAGAGGACCAGCCCTGTAACAAGGGTCACTACACATTTGTATAACGTACACATGCACAGCTGTTATTGCTTGCAAACAATACTAGAGAGGTCCAGCCCTGTAACAAGGGTCACTACACATTTGCATAACATCTACACATGCACAGCTGTTATTGCTTGCAAATGATACTAGAGAGGTCCAACCCTGTAACAAGGGTCACTACACATTTAGGTTCATAGGTTCATAGGTAGGTACTAGGCTATCTGCCCGAGGGTATTTGTAAGCCTAGCCAGAGTGTGTAGGCTTTCACTGCCCCTTTGATTAATTAACTGAGCCTCTGTCAAGCAGAGCCAATGAAGTGATCCCATGGGTGTACTTTCTGTTACCCATCCATTCGTCAAGGCTTCTCTTGAAGAGTGGTAGTGAGGGGCTCTGCCTAATGTAGTTAGGAATTTTGTTCCAAAACATGGGGAGTCTCTGTGACAGGAATCTATCCCTCCAGCATGTTCTATTTATTGTTGTGGCGAGGTTTAGCTCACTAGAGTGCATGGCTTACAGTGACTTGGATTTCTTTAGGTGGAGCATGTCCATCAATTCTGAGTTGGACATGGCTTTGTAAGTCAGGCAGAGATCACCTCTGAGTAAGCGATATGCCACTGAGTACAGCTGGAGTTTTTTCAGTCGGGCTGCATAGGACATATGTTTGAGGCCAGCAATCCTCTTGGCAAGGTGTTTTTTTGGTCTTTCAAGCTGTTGGAAGTGTCTTGTGAGGTACATCCCAAGTGGGGTATTGTACTCTACGATGGGTCTGATGAGTGACGAGTAGAGGGGCACTATAACCTCTTTATTTCTAGATGCAAACCCCTTAGTAATTAGATGGGCCACATAGAAGGATTTCTAACTACTTTGGCAATATGATTGTCAAAGGAGAGATTATTATCTACCTGGGTCCCCAGATCTCTTATTACCTCTTCTGTATTAAGGGGGCTGCCGCCTATGTGGTAATTCGTGGGTGTTTTATTTTTCCCAAATGGGATGACTACGCATTTTTTGGCATTAAGCTTGAAGCCATGACTTTGACACCAGGTGTCTCAGTAAGGCCTTTTTGGAGGATGTCCGTGTCAGCCGGAGAGTCAGTTATGGCTCCCAGTTTGCAGTCATCGGCAAACTTGGTTAGCCATAGTCCTCCTGTGTTTGCCTGTACTTCTGAGAAATGTATGCCGAACAGTAGGGGTCCCAGAACCGAGCCTTGCAGGACACCACTTGTGACTGTTTTTTTACCATGTGAGTTCTGTCTGTAAGCCAGTTGGCAACTCATCTTGTGACATAGGGGTTTATGTTCAGGCTGATGAGTTTTTCTGTAATACCTGAGTGGGGAATGGTGTTGAAAGCCTTGGCGAGGTCAAGGTAGGCTGTGTGAACCACCTTTCCCTCGACTATGGCCTTGGTAACTGTCTCAAAAAAGTCAACCGGGTTTCGTAGGCATGATCTGCCCTTAACAAAGCCGAACTGGGTCAGGTTAAGTGTTTGGAGGTTCCCAATGTCTTTGTTAATGAGTTCCATGATGATGCGCTCCATTGCCTTACAGACCAAGCTAGTCAAGCTTATGGAGCGATAGTTACCAGGGTCAATTGTGGCTCCTCCTTTGTGGAGAGGAATAACCATTGCTGTGCACCATTCTATGGGCACGTAGCTCTGTGTTGGGCTGAGGCTGAACAGCGTGTTTAGGTAGGGGGTTAGATCGTTCTATAGTTCGTGCAAGACGCAGCCTGTGACACCATCTGGCCCCATTGATGCTGTGTTTTTGTCTTTTGAAAGGGCTGTTTTCATCTGTGCTTCTGTGATTTTTGGGACACTACACTTTTCCGGTATTGTTGTGGGCCCTTTTGAAATTGAGAGGTAGGTGAAGTTTGCACGGAATCTATCTGCCAGTATGTTGGCAAAATCAATAGGTTCAGTATATTTTGTGCTATTTTGCACTATCGCAGAGCATATCTGTGAGTTGCCACTTAGATTCTTGACATAGCTAAAGAAGGCTTTGTGGTTGTCTTTCGAGTCCTTGGCTATTTTTCTTTCGAAGTTAGCCTTGGATGATTTTATGAGGGACCTTAGTTTCTTACTGATACTGATCAGGGATGTCTTTCCTTCTTGGGATTTGCTTTTTTTCTGAACTAGTTTCCTCCTTTTGTTGTATAACCTGTTTATGGCAGGGGTCCACCAGACTGATTTCCTTCTCTTAGGGGAGTGAGTCTTGGTTTTGCTAGGGATGGCACAATCCATGCATCCTTGTAGGTGCTCATTGAGTGCAATTGTAAAGGATTCTGCATCTTGGGCAGTGTTATCCTTTAGCATGGGGGCTATGAAACCTACCACCTCTGCCTTAAGTAAGGTGAAGTTTGCTTTAGAAAAGTTTTTCACTGTGGTTTCTTTGGTTGGGGGTGATGGTGGGGTGTGGACATCCAGGGTGATTAGTTTATGGTCTGATCTAACCAGTGATGGGCTGACCTCCGGTACGGAGCACCTGTCACCCATGTTGGTGATGACCAGGTCCAATATGCTGTGGTAGGGGAGTTTACCAGCTGATCCAGGGCATTTGAGTTGATAAATTCCAGGAAGTACTGAACCTGGGAGTTTGTACTCAAGTAGTTTTCCCATTTAATGGTAGGGTAATTGAAATCTCCCAAGATCAGGGTGTTCAGTAGGACCTTCATGTTTTCCAGTGTCTCCAGAAAGGTGGAGTGGTGGTCTTGGGTCATGGAGGGTGATCTGTAGTAGGCCACAGTTTGCATTGCAGATTTGCCCGATGTTAGTTGAACATGGATGATCTCAGAGGTATCATGCTGCACCACTAACCTGGAGGTGTGGGTATCCTTGATGAATATGGATACACCCCCTCCTTTTGTGTTTCAGTCCATGTTCTGTGGCCGAAATGTGTGGCATGAGTTGTAGCCCAGTACTGCTGGAGTGCTCTCTGGAGCCTTGAACCAGGCTTCAGTTACTGCACAGATGTCTACGTTCTCCATACTTAGGAGTGCTTCAAGCGCATGCATTTTTGAGATTTAAACTCCCGGCGTTGAGTAGCATAACCCTCAGTTTTTTACTTGTGCTGTTTGCGGAGGTGAGTTTGAATTTTGAGCCTTGCCTAAAAAAAGGCACTATGGGGCAGCAAGAGCCTTGGCCAGTATTCAAAATCCAAGGGGTGACAGGTGCAAGCCGTCTCTTGCGAAGCAACGTGGCTTGTCGAGCATGTCATCCCAGGCTGACATACACTGGATCCCCTTTGAATGATACCAGAAGCTTAGCCAATTGTTGAAATTGATAATTTTTTCTTTATACTGAGGTATCATTCTTGGTGAGGGCAGGATGCTACTCAGGGTCAGGGTCATACGCACCTGGGCTACATGATCAGAGAGCTCTTCCATGTCTCTTTTCATGTTGCCCAGGGAGGTACAGCTCAGGTTGTTCACACCAACATGAACAATGACAGAGTCATATTTGTACTTGTTCTGGAGTGACCTGAGTGCTTGTGTTATGTGGCGGATTCTGGCTCCTGACAGGCAGCTAACAGTAACCTTCTCCTTGTCCAGCCTAGTGAGTGAGGCATCAGTGTGCCGGACTATTGAGTCACCTATTACTAGGTGTTAGGTATGTTATTTCGCCTTAAGGGCTGTGATTGTGCGGCACATTGATTTTGTGTTTTATGTGTTGTCTGGTTTGTGACAGGAGGTGCAGGTTTTGTGGATGTCTGCTTTGGAGCTCTCTGATGCTTTTGCAGGTTTTTATTTAGAGCCTCCAAGTATGGTTTTGTGTATTTATGTGTATTTTTTGCCAGTGCTGATTTAGTAGGTCTATGTGAAACTGGAGGTGTGGTGCAAGTGTTAACCTTCTCCTCATGACTGTCTGTTCCAGTCTTGGGTGGATATACCTTAGCCTCCAGTTTGGCTGTATAATTACATCTCTCACATATGTTAGTGTTTTGTGGTAGGAGGAGAGGGCTGTCTGTGTACATGAGGCAGTTGTAATATTGCCTCAGGATACCCAGATTCGCCAGCCGGACTGGACAGTACACCTGGAGTTGCCCTTTGGTCATGCCTGAATAGTAGGGTGAGCTGCTTAGTCACTTGGTTGGTGAGGGGTGGATAAAGAGCCTTGCCCTGCTGGACAGTCAAGTGTTAGGGTATATTATTGCTTGCTATTAGGTCTGAGCAAGTGCTGGACTGTAGAATGCTTTTTGAGTGCTTAGGTTGAGAATTAGACTAGTTTCAAGTGAAAAACTGAAGAGGAGACTTAGTGGAGCTGGGAATAATTTAACCCTAGCTAACCGGTGCTGCCCGGCGCACAAAACCATGCAACGCATTTTTTAAACTACTAACTTCTGGGCTGGAACCACTCCTCCAGGGACAGATGGCTGCTCAAAGTTCCCCTCTCTCACAGGTGAACAGAGAAACATCTCTCTATCCAAGTAAGGTATAGACCACTCAGAAACTTGTAACACAGCCCTGAATTCAACACTAGCCTGAAAACTGGACTATACTAGCTTAGAAAGGCGGGAAACAAAATTTATTTATTTATTTATTTATTTTTTAAAAGATAAGGCAAAAACACTAAAAAGTACACTTAAAACAGCTTTAAACTACTACAAGTGATCAGAAAAGGCTATTGCACTTTAGTGTGTAGCCTACAACAGTTAAACGATTTATTTAAACAAAAAAACTTTTTAAAAGTGCAGGCAGTCAAATAAGTACAATATGTGAAAAAAAAAGCTATTAAATCACAATAAGTGCTGGAAAAATAAGAGTTTAGGCAGAAAACAGTTAAATATAGCAAGAAAATACAGAAAACTGATACTTAATCACTCCAAAGTCTCTCTTTTAAGCTAGAAGGCTCATATCAGTTTAAGGCTTTCTATTGCTTTCCAGTAGGTTAGTTACAGGAAAGATGGGAAACAAGCACAGATGTGGTCTTTTAAACCAGAAAGTTGAAAGAGATGAACAACTTCTCAAATGGTCAATAAACTACAATTCCTGGGCCAAGAACCACTTCTCTTGTGGTAGACAGGCTACCTAGTACTTGCCACTCCCACTAATAAGCTAGACGGCTGCACTCCAACACAAAGGCTTGGGGGGCTCAGAAGCTTACAAACAGTCCTGGATACAGCAAATCTGTACCTGGACTAGACTAGTTATGAGAAAGGTGGGGATCAAGCACAAACACAGGCTTTAAAACCAGAAAGTTGAGAGAGATGGAAAAAAAAACTGCCCAAACGGCCAAAAAATTACAATTTCTGGGCCAGAACCACTCCTCTTGTGGTAGATAGGCTACCTAGTGCTTACCACTCCCACTGATAAGCTAGAAGGCTTCCCTCAAACACAGAAAGGCTTGCAGGGCTCAGAAGCTTACCAACAGTCCTGGATACAGCGACTCTGTATCTGGACTAGGCTAGTAACAAGAAAGGTTGGAAACAAGTGCAAGTGCGGCTTTTAAACCAGAAAGTTGAAAGAAATGGGAAAAACTGCCCAAACGGCCAGTAGCTGCAATTTCTGGGCCAGGAACCACTCCTCTTGTGGTAGATAGGTTACCTAATGCTTACCACTCCCACTGATAAGCTAGAAGGCTTCCCTCCAACACAGAAAGGCTTGGGGGCTCAGAAGCTTACAAAGAGTCCTGGATACAGCAAATCTGTACCTGGACTAGACTAGTTACAGAAAAGGTGGGGAACAAGCGCAAATGCAGGCTTTTAAGCCAGCAAGTTGAAAGAGATGGAAAACTGCCTAAACGGCTAATAAACTACAATTTATGGGCCAAAACCCACTCTTCCTGTGGTAGATAGGCTACCTGATGCTTACCACTCCCACTGATAAGCTAGAAGGCTCCCCTCCAACACAGAAAGGCTTGGGGGGCTCAGGAGCTTACAAACAGTCCTGGAAAAAGCAAGTCTGTATCCGGAATAGATAAGTTACAGGATAGGCAGGAAATAAGCTAGGACTTTTTTTTTTCTTTAACAGAAAAGCAGCTAAAACAGCAGTAAATACAATTCAAATGCAGTGCAGGCTAGCATACGTATATTAATATTACGGCAAATACAGCTTAATTAAATTAACAAATGACTAAAAAACAAGTGCAGAAGGCATTAAATTAGAAGGCTATTAACAAGCAGTAATAAGTGCAGAGTAAGAACAACTGAACAGATAGTCCACAGAACAGCAACTAAGACAGTTACAGTAAGAGCAGCTGAATATATATATATATATATATATATATATATATATATATATATATATATGTGTGTGTGTGTGTGTGTGTATTTGAATAACGTACACATGCACAGCTCTTATTACTTGCAAACGATACTAGAGAGGTGGATATTACATGTGTTATGTGCATGGATAGTTACCTGGCTCTTCCAATTATCTTTGCTATCATGCTGCTAACCTGTCAGATGAATACAAATGATATGTATCCTGTTACTGAATATTGTAATTGCCAATAGACATAACTACTATTTGCATAACAAAACAGAACTGCTATGTAGAATAGAATACAGATCTGCCTAAAATACTGTACATTACACAATTAATGGCACAATATCTTACAATGCACACCATATTTGCACAGAAAGCCCACATTTAACATACTCATCTTACTTATACTCCCATACATATGTCGACTGTTACAATATATCGACATATACTATCCCCTGTTATAGCACATACTTGTTGGACCAATCCTGACACTGATAGTGGCTGGAAGCAAATTGGTGGGTTCCAAGCCCATATCATCCCTTGTGGTGTATGCGGAGTTTGCCATGTGACCTACAGCAGTACACACATGGAATGCTACAAGCATTACTACTGCTCAACAATACATCGCTACAAGATAGCTATTTCCACTATATGCATTGATTACACTGTAATTCTTACAGAACAGGTACTACATACACAGACATACTATATGTTATACATACCTTCTTAGCAATTGGAGGTGTTAGTGACTAGTATAATACTCGTTTTCAGTTCGTCTTTCAGTGTTTTGTACTGTCCTACAGGTAGATACAGATGGTTTGAATGTGTGACAAGGCAATCTTTTATAGTTACAGATCAGTAACATGTGCTATCCCGATAACCAATTGGTGTTCCTAAGTAGCTAATTACATGCACATCAGCTGTGCTGCTACTGCCTTAGCCAATACCATGGCTACAGTGGAGTATAACTGAGTACTCCACTTGGGCATTGTCCCTTTGCCTTACTTGTGAGGAAGACAGTGTGGAAGTTTTGTTTGGAATCTATTGCAACAGCTGTATGGAGACGAACAGTAATATATTGTGTGTAATGCCTAGAGGATTTGGTGTAAATGTGAGTACTGCTGTTATATTTCTGAACATTGCTACTTGTGCAGGGTTTGTCTGTACCTAATACTTCTGCATATGTTTCAGACTGGCCAGGTTGTTTGACCAGCTCAAGGCTGCATAGCTATGCATATAATGTTAGGGGGTTTACAGTGTGCTTACCAGACATATTTAGTTTGGTGTTACTGTGTATCATACTGTGCTGATAATCAGTACTCAGTAACACTTCCTGGTGTGCAAACCTTTCAACCCTCTGAAATGGGATTAGTTCATACAAACCTTGTTACATCATCAGCTGTTCAATTGTATAACAGCAACTATTTCACATAGGGTCATGTTAGTGTGTCTATGTCCAGGTATATTAAGGTTTCGGCAGATGTTGTACAGTAGTTAAATAATAGGTTATGGTATGACAGTATGTAGTGATGTAATTATTTTGGTTGTGGGGTATATGTTGGTGGGTGTACATAGCACATGCAGGTGTGTAGGAACCCCTTTTATACAACGTGTAAATGTGTGTGGGTGTTCTTTCCCTGTGTGAACACCTATCCCTTAGTGGACTAATACTATGGTAATTACAGGCTGATTCTTTAAGGCACTGTTAAATGCTTCCTGTATAGCATGCAGGTACTGTTAGTCCTTGAATCCTTTTGGCAATACATCGGAATGTAATAAAGTTTTGCAAAATGAAAGCTGTCTGTGTATTTCTGTCATGGATATATGCAGTCATTGCAGTTGTGTTGGTGACTGTGTCCATAGAACGTATTTGTAATAGTCTATTGGCATATACTCTTCATATATGTTCATATTGTTTGGGGGGGGGTGGAATGTGCGATTGCTATGGTCCATGTTATACTCAGATATGAACACTTTGAATGCTGTCTACAGACATGTATGTATATATGTGTGTGTGTGTGTGTGTGTGTGTGTGTGTGTGTGTGTGTGTGTGTGTGTGTGTGTGTGTGTGTGTGTGTGTGTGTGTATAGACATATATATATATATATATATATATATATATATATATGTGTGTGTGTGTGTGTGTGTGTGTGTGTGTGTGTGTGTGTGTGTGTGTGTGTGTGTATGTATATAGATATATATATTATTGCATACGTTTATCTGTACCTCCATAGATGTGTAGATGATGTACATGGTGTTTCACTGTTGCAGTATTACACTTGGGTTATCCTGCTGGCAGGCTACCCATAGTCGGCCTGAATTCCAAAGTCCTGGTCTGGCATGGGGAGCTGTCGCCTCTTCCCTGACGTCAGTGTGCCGGGGGTATAAAAGATGCAACCAACGCCATTTTTTTCAGTCTTTCTTGCCGCACGGTGCCCGAAGCAAAAGCAGTTTGCAAGTGCCGGTCGGACGACTCCTGAGATTTTTGAAATCGAATTTCAGATCCGAAGTCTTCAATAAAGCTAAGTACCCTGTTGGGGAAACTTTTTTCTTTCTCCAGACCAATGTCAGAAAAAGTTAACAACTGTATTTCTTGTGGGAAGCAAATACCTCATAAGGATTTTTATTCTTACTGTATTCCTTGCCTAGGCCCTGACCACGACGTTGCTAGTTGTCGGTTTTGTGCTAGATTTAACCAATGCACTATTAAGTGTCGGTACAATTTTGCCTTTCATTACTTTGGCCGAAAGATTAATTATATAATGCCGTCGGAACAGCTGATGACCGGAGTTTTTAAAAAGCACAAGGAAAAGGACAGGCATCCGAGGTCCAAAACCAATGATGAGGCCTCCGCTATGCCAGTCGCTGGTTCGCCGGTTCTCAGTGAGGTGCCTTCGCAGCCCCTGATGCCCGCTACCTCAGAGCCACAGGCCGCTTCTGACTCCCATGTGGAGACAACTAGGCCTCTGGATACTGAAGATATTGGACACTTGGAAACTATTCCCTCAGATGGGTCTGGAGCCACTGAGGGTGTTTTCAGACCTACACAGTTATATGTCAAGCCAACCTCAGCTTCCAAGGCAAAGACTAAAACAGCTTTAAAGACAAAGAAACAAGTACAGCATTCTCCTGGACAGACCTCCATGCCTAAGAAACAGATGCTTAAAATGGCCGAATACCTAATTACTTTGATCAGGGGCTCCCATCCTCCTCCTGATAAGAGGCCTAGGCAAGACACAGAATATGATTATTCTGATCAGGTTTCCATTTCCTCTGACTCCTCTTCAGAACAGGAATACTCTCTTCCTCCCTATGAGGATTCTGATGCTGAAGAATCTATTCCTTCAGCCTCTCCTCCTGAGGATTATTCTTTTGGGGAAACCCTGAATACCATGAGGGAGCATTTTCACTGGGAGAGCCAAGATTACTCAGAATCTAAGAAAAGGCTCAGAGACTTTGTTTTACTGCCTCAGCACAGACCTCTTGCTATTCCACCTGCTCTAGACATTGTATATGATATATTTTCAGAGTCTGGCCTGTCTCCTGATCCTTTACCCCCTGCACCTGTTATGCCAGACAGATACTACAGGGTTCCAGATTCTCATAAATTTCTATATAAAAACCCTGCTGCTGACCCAGAAACTATATCTCAGGGTCCCAAAGTGGTCAAGGCTTCCACTGCAAAAAACCCTGTCCCCTCTGATAGGGATTCTAGGGCACTGGACAGATGGTGGGAAAAGTTTACACTTCTGCTACCTTGGCTGTAAGGTCTTTAAATTGTCAGTTTCATATGCTTAAATATCAGCAATACTTAATGTCTCTGCTAAAACAGAAAATGCTGACAAATACTGAATGTTCTGAGAACAAGGAAATGCAGGATTTATTGCATGCAGCTGAACAAGTAGGAAAGCATACTTTGCAATGTGGTTTTGATTCACTGGATGCCTCTTGCAGTGCCACTATTACAGGTTCTGTCATTAGAAGGCATGCTTGATTAAAGGAACAGAATCTGCCTGATCATGTTATAGCAAAATTATTGGATGCTCCATTACAGCATGATACTTTGTTTGGTGTTAAGGCAGAAGAGGTGCTAAAGAAAATGGAGGATAAAGCAAAATCTAGGCAGACAGTAAAATATTTCTTATAGGTACAGCCACCCAGATTTAGCAGGAACTGGCCTTCCAAGAATTGGTCCTTTCCAGTGTCAGGCAGGCCACAAAGAGGCAGATACAGACGCCCTAGAGGCAGTACCCAGCCCCAAGGCTCATACAGGCCTAAACAATGGGGTGCTTCTACCTCCAAAAGTGGAGAAGACAAATCACAGCCATATAGGAAACAGTCCCAATGACTTTCCTCTGCCAATGCCAAGCACTTATCTTTTGGCAGCACCCTTAGGGGGAAAGCTAGCACTTTTTTCACAAAATTGGCACATGATCACCCAGGACAAATGAGTCTTGATTATAGTCTCTCAGGGCTACAGGTTCCACTTTCACACCCTTCCAAAGACAAAAGGTATGCCAGACCTGCCACACAATCAATGGGCAGAGGCACAAAAGCAAGTTTCTTCTCTCATGGACATGAGGGCTATTCAGCGAGTACCACAGCAAAAGCAGGTACAATGATTTTACTCAAGACTTTTCTTGGTACCCAGAAAGGACAAAGCCTGGAGACCAATACTGGACCTGTCTATTCTAAACACTTTTCTGGACATTCCAAAATTCAAAATGTTGACTCTGCAGCAGCTTCTGCCCATGCTGGGCAAGAAGGCTTGTCTTGTGATTTTGGACCTCAAAGAGGCATACCTGCATGTCCCAATCAGACAGTCTTGCAGAAGATACCTCAGATTCATAGCTGGCTCAATGCACTACCAATTCCCTGCACTGCCCTTTGGATTATCTACTGCACCCAGGGTCTTCACAAAATGTCTGGCACCAGTAATTGCATTTTTCAGACAAAGAGGAATTCAAATATATCCCTACTTGGGCGACTGCCTTATTCAAGCAGAGAACAAAGACATTCTACTGAAGCATCTGGCGTTTGTAAAAAGATTACTAATTTGCCTAGGGTACACAGTAAACGAAAAGAAATCAAAACTAGTACCCTCTCAAGACATAATATTCCTGGGTGCAAGCTTAAATACAACTGCACAGATGGCTTATCTCATGCCAGACAAACAAAGGCAACTGATTTCTTACTTCGAAAACATGGCAACAAAGACCCAGTTATCTGCAAGAAAAATTCTGCAGGCTTTGGGCTTCATGGCATCCTGCATTCTGCTAATTACATATGCAAGACTGCATATGAGGAAGCTACAATGGTATCTAAAAAGTGTTTGGACTCAACATTGCCACAGCCTGGAAACATTAATTACCCTCATTCCCTGCCTGCAACAGGAGTTTCGATGGTGGGCACAGGCCTGTCACCACAACAAGGGACAGCCATTCAGTTAACCCACAGTCAGGCAGACACTAACAACAGATGCATCAGATTATGCCTGGGGGGCCCACATGGCAGGAAATTGTATTCAGGGCACATGGCCCGCAAGCCAAATGCATCTTCATATCAATCAAAAAGAGATGCTAGCTGTACAGAATGCCCTGACAGCCTTCAAGGATCTACTCCATCCAGGACAACTGCTGATAAAGGCGGACAATACTACAGTCATGTGGTACATAAACAAGCAAGGAGGCACGCATTCCTACCCACTCTGCAGACTAGCCATGAATTTGTGGAACACAGCATTGACTTATCAAGTGCACCTGCAAGCACAATTCCTGCCAGGAAAGAAATGCTCTGGCAGACGAACTAAACAGAAACCTCATGGACCCTCAGAAGTGGAAACTAGATCCACAGGTCTTCAGCATGATAACAAGGAAATGGGGATGCCCAGACTTAGATCTATTTGCCTCCCCTCACAACTGCCAACTACAGTGATTCTGCACAAGGACTTATCACAAATAAGCATAGAAAGTGGATGCTCTCTCATTCAGATGGAAAACCCTTACAGTATATGCCTTTCCTCTACTGCCTCTCCTCCCCAAGGTACTCCTAAAGGTCAGACAAGAGAAGCCAAAAATGATACTGATTGCCCCAGACTGGCCACACCAGCACTGATATCCAATCCTAAAGAGCTTGTCTCAAGGCCCAGCCTGGACATTACCTCAAATCCGTCATCTACTGACCCAACAAACCAATCAGATCCTGCACAGCCAACTTAGAACACTAAATCTGGCTGCATGGTGGATTATATAACCACTCAGAACACACCTCTCTAAAGCAGTTATGGATGTAATTTTGAAGGCCAGGAAGCCCAGCACCAGAAAATCTTATGCAGAAAAATGTAAGAGATTCTTTGCTTGAAACCAGGCACAAGGAATTGACATGCTTGTACCAAATATTCCTCAGATTTTACAATACCTAACTGAGATGCTGGACAAAGGCCTATCCTTCTCATCAATTAAGATCCATGCTTCTGCCATTTCAACTCATTACAATACGGACCAACCTATTTTTTCACATCCACTGCTAAGGCAGTTCCTCAGAGGGGCCAAAAACATAAGACCAAGGAGAGCACCAATACCTGCATGGGACCTCAATTTTGTCTTGGAAACGCTCACACTGCCTCCTTTTGAGCCAGCCAATACAGCCAAGATAAAATTCTTATCATGGAAAACAGTTCTGCTCCTAGCAATAACTTCAGCAAGAAGAGTCTCAGAGTTGCAGGCATTAATGGCTGTGGAACCTTTTATTATTTTCCATCTGGACAGGGTTTCTCTAAGGACAAACCCAACATTTATGCTTAAGGTAGTGTCCAGTGTGGCTCTTAACCAAACCATTCATTTGCCTACCTTTTATCCAAACCTACAGAATAAAGGGGAGAGACTTCTGCATTCTTTGGACATACACAGACAGCTACACTTCTACTTGGACAAAACTAAAGCTTTCAGAAAGACTGAGCAACTTTTAGTGGCATATGCTGCAGGATCGCAAGGAAAGTCTATTTCAAAACAGACTATTTAAAAATGGATAGGACACTGCATTTGTTTCTGCTATTCACAACATGGTAAATCAGTGCCTAAGGGCATTAGGGCACATTCATCCAGAGCAGCAGCCACTTCAGCAGCCTTCCTCTGAGGAGTACCAACCAAGGATATTTTGGAGGCCGCACACTTTTACAAAGCACTACCACTTACCTCTTTACTCTAAATCCAGAGCAGGCTTTGCCATTGCAGTTCTGCAGGACCTCATAGCCACTCCTAATTCTATTTAGGCCCAGCCACCCAACCTCAGCTTTGGGATTCAACCCAAGTGTAATGACTGCAACAGTGAAACATGATGAACATAGTACAGTTGTGTACACTTACCATAAATGTAGATGTTCAAGTGTATTCACTGTTGCAGTCCAGGTTACCCTCCCACCATCCCCCTTTTCATTGCTGGGACTTATCTGTACTTTTGTGTTCTATGCAACCTATGTGGTGTATTTGCTTGTAGATGAAGGTAATGTTTATGTTAGTGCATGCTTTTTTAAAAGCAGAATTTTTTAGCCTACCCTTTTGGGTGCACCTGACATCTGGGGCAAGAAAAACTGAAGAAAATGGCATCTGCTGCATCTTTTATACCCCTGGCGCACTGACGTCAGGGAAGAGGTGACGGCAACCGACGCCAGACCAGGACTTTGTAATTCAGGCTGACTGCGGGTAGCCTGCCAGCAGGATAACCCAAGTGTAATGACTTCAACAGTGAATACACTCGAACATCTACATTTATGGTAGGTACACAACTGTACTTTTTTAGCCTATCTATATATCTACATATATATGCAAACCTGTACATATCGATATGTCTCTATGTCTGAGATAGGTACATCCCAGGTAGCTTAGTGTTAGGTTACCCTGAGGATGGAGTACATGGTTGCGGGTTCTACTCCTGTAAGGTGTTATTATTTTACCTCTCAGAGTAGGCACTGGTAGGAAAGTGTAAGTAATGCACATTTATGCGGTTGTAAGTAGGCTTGCTCGTGATCTGCGCGACATTAAGCAAAAAGGTTAAACCTGTGAAGCGCTTTTCCATTTACCATGTTTCAGCGCTGCTTACCCTTGTGCAAACCCATGGAAACCTGCTTACAACTGCTTAAGAGTGCTTTAATCCACCTGTATCCAACAGCCCTTATTCCGGCCTTCAAAATAACCTAACAGCCCTTGCAGGTCTTGAACCCGGGACCATGAACACCACAGTCACAGATTTTACCACTAAGGCATCTAAGATATGTACAAATGCTATGGTGTTTAGAATATACATTGTACTACAGACATTCCTCACTACTGAAAACAAATGTGACAGTCAGTTGATGTACATATGTCTGATATGTGTTAATGTTCACATGTTTGTGAAACTGGGTGTTGCAATGTAACATGACAGGGTGTATTACGAATGAGAAAGGTTCTTGTTTTGTGCCCTTTTTATATTGTCCCCATACTCCATGTATACCCCTCCAGTTCACTTATTGGACAACCGACCCAGGCCCTCTTTTATGCATAATTGCATTACCCATCATTCCTCCCCATCCCATTCTTCACATACACAACAACCACCCCTTCTATGGTGAATTAGGTTGATATTAATTGTTATAATAGCAGAGCTCCAATTCCTTTGGAGTGCTTCTGTGTCACAAAGTGTGTTCATAGATGTTTATATATATGGCTATTGATGTAACTGTATAATATATATATATATATATATATATATATATATATATATATATATATATATATATACACACACACACACACACACACACATATATATATATATATATATATATATATATATAAAATCTGTGCAGACATCACTGACGTGTGTGTGTATATATATATATATATATATATATATATATATATATATATATATATATATATATTTCATATTAATTTGTAACAGTAATACATATGTAAACTGGAATGTGTTGGTTCACAAACTACATTACATTACAATGTACTGTGCATATGTACACAAAGTGACTGTCCCATTTGTGATCATTACAGTGAAATGCATATAGTATAAGGTGTAGTCTCAAGAACGTGAAACATGTATACACCTCAGATGTCTTAGTGGTAAGTCCCATGACTATAATGTGCATGGTCCAGGGTTCAACAACTGTGATGCTTTACAAATGTTTTTTACTCTAGAATAAGGCTCATTTAAGCAGTTGTAAGCATGTTTAAAAATGTTTGTGTGACATTATAGCAACAGTTAACCACAGCTGAACAAACGTTGTAACATATAACCAGAGCACGCAAACACAGCCACATCTGCTAACTACTCAGGATATATACATGTCAGTGAAGTAACATCTCACTATGTGCCAACATAACATTACATTCTCTGTTGACTGTACTCTGCAGCACACATGGGTTTATATGGGTGTTTTGAATGTTTATTATACAGACCATTACTTCCTATATATGCAAGCTGTGGTTAAGGTATACTTTTGAACATGATAAACATCCCTGCCTTTATTGGGATTGGAACCTCAAATGCACAGATACTATGCGGATGCTGTAACCATTACACTGTTGGCATTAATGTTGCTTCTGCCTATTTCCTATTTCGATGATTTCTATGTGTAACCTAGGCTAAGCAAAGGGCGGAGGCCCCCGAACTCACTGAGCTTCTCGTATTCTTGAAATAACAACATATAACAAATGTACTCTGAGACAATACATTATATTCCTAACTACATTAGGCATAGCCCCTCACTGACACACTTCAAGGGAAACCTTGTTGTGTGAATGGGTAACATAATATACACCCCTGGGATCATGTGTCCCAGGACCATACAGCCAGGGGGATGGGAAGCCTGTCCTGTTTGATAGCTGCAAGACCTGTTGGGGAAATTGAATAGTGTTGAATTGTCACATTAACATGCCCTCTTTAGATCACTAAGTGCCCCTATCACCCTTCACAACCCCAGTCTTCAACAGTTTCCAGCACCTCTGCTTGGAATTTTTTCATTAGCTATGCTTGACAGAGGCTCACTTACTTCATCAATAGTGCGTGAAAAGCCAACACATTCTAGCTATGCTTCTAATTGCCCTTGGCCAGATAGGTAGTAGGCTATCTGTGAACCTCTAAAGTGCAGCCCGTCACAGCCATAATATGTGAATAAACAGACCTTCAGATCACAATATACAATGAGAATCACCATGTAATCAGGAAACAGTTAAGTACAGCGAGAACACACAGAATTCTGATACTTAGTCACTCCAAAAGCCTATTTTGGAAGCTAGAAGATTTGTATAAGTTTAAGGCTATCTATTGCTTACCAGTAGGTTACCTGCAGGAGAGATGAAAAACAAGCACAGATGGGGAACATGCATGCAACAATACCATACTGACCTGTGTGTCAGCCTTAGGCTTTGGAATACTGGCCAAGGCTATTGGCGGCTCCATGGTGTATAATTTAGGAGAGTCTCGAAGGTGAATACCAGCTCCGTAAACAGCACAATAGCAGATTCAATGTGGGTTGTGCTACTCAACACCAGGGGTTGTGATCACAACATGCATGCACTCACAGCACTCCTCAGGGTGGACAGCATCAACATCTGTGCAGTAACTGAGACCCGTCTTAAGCCTCCTAAGAGCACACTAGCACTACCAGACTACAACCCATACCACACATTTCAGCCAAAGAACATGGACTGACACAGACATGGAGGGGCTGTATCCATATTCATCAGAGATACCTACACCTCCAGATAAGTGGGGCAGCATGATACCTCTGAGATCACCCATGTGCAGCTAACATCAGCCACAACTGCAATGTAAACTGTGGCTTGCTACCAATCCACCTACCTGGAGACAGTGGAGAACATGACAGTCCTAACGCACACCCTGGTATTGGTCAATGTCAACTACCATACCATTAACTGGGAAACTTACTCCGGTACTCACTTCCAGGCCGAGCGCTTCCTGGAATTCATCACCTCATATGCCCTGTATCAGGTGGTAACCTCCCTAAGGTGTGGTGGAAACTACTAGAAGTGGTCATCACCAAAATGGGCAACAGGTGTACCACAGCAAAGGTTATTCAGTCACTGGTTAGATCTGACCATGAACTATTCACTGTTTCCACACCCAAGCATCTTCCCCACCCACAGATATCACAGTGTATACCTTTCCTACAGCTAAATTTACACTACTAGTGACAGGGGTGGGGGGGTTTCTCAGCCCCAACGCTAAGGGGAAACACTGCTCAAGATACAGACAGATTTACAAATGCAGTCTCTATGCACCTACATGGAATTATGGATCGTGCTATCACTGGTAAACCAAGACTCACTCCTCCTAGACAAGGACACCGGTCTGGTGGACCTCTGCAGTAAACAGGTTATACTACAGAAGTAGGACAGTGTTCCGGACAAACAGCAAATCCCATGAAGGGCAGACATCCGTGACCACTATTACTATGATACGTAGGTCCCTCATGACATCATCCAAGGCTAACATCAGCAGGAGAATATGCAAGGATTCAAAAGATAACCACAAAGCCTTCTTTGGCTATGTCAAGGATCTACATGGTGACACACAGATTTGCACTGTGCCGGTGAAATATAGCACAAAATATGCTGACCCTACTGATATTGCCAACATCCTTGCAGATACATTCAGTGCATACTTCACCCCCTAAAGATCCCACAACACTACCCAAAAGGTGCAGTATCCCACACATCAGAGACACACAGGTGGAAATGACCCTCTCTAACAGCAGAACACAGCATCAATGGAGGCAGATGTTGTCCCAGACTGCATCTTGCAAACTGTACAAGACAACTTGACCCCCCCCTGACCTAATTAAGCTTTCGTACCTCAAGCTTTCCACAGGCTGCATGCCCGTACAATGGCGGATGGTAACAGTTATTCCACTCCATCAAGGTGGAATCACAACTGACCAGGGTAACTACCACCCGATTAGCCTGACTAGCCTGGTCTGCAATGGTATGGTTTGTATCCTCATGGCAGTCATTAACAAAGACATGGGTAACCTCCGAACACGTGACCCAACCCAGGTCAGCTTGGTTGAGTGCAGTTCATGCCTACTGAACTTGTTTGACGTCTTACATATAGTCACCAAGACGTTAGATGATGGGGAAGGTGGTTCACACATACTACCTGGACCTTGCCAAGGCTTATGACACCATGCCCCACTCAGGTATTATTGATAAACACACCAGCCTGTACATGCACCCATACATCACAGGTTGGGTTGCCAACAGGCTTACAAACAGAACCCACATGGTATGACTAGCAGTCTCCAGGTCCAACTTTTGACCAGTCATGACTGGTGTACCACAGGACTCAGTCCTGGGAGCCCTACTGTTTCGCATATATGTCTCAGAGGTACTAGGGCAAACACAGGTGGACCATGGCAGACCATGTTTGGCAATGATTGCGAACTGGGAGCCATGATTGATAGTCCAGCTGACACAGACATCCCTCATGGGGCCTCACAGAGAATGTCACAGGGTGTCAATATCACGGCCTCCAGCCAAGTGCCACTAACTGCATGGTCATTCCATTGTGGAATTGGCACCCACATATTAACACATAAGTGGCAGCCACTTTAATACGGACGAGGTAATAGGGTATCTGGGGACTAAGGTAGATGGTGATCTCCCTTTTAACAATCTTATCTCCACAGTAGTTAGGACATCCTTCTATATAGGCCATCTGATTACAACAGGATTTCCATCTAGACATACTGGGGCTATAGTGCCCATTTACTCATCACTCCCATCATAGGGTATAATAATCCATGTGGGATGTATCTCTGAAAACACTTCCAACAGCTGGGAGATCCACAAATGTACCTCACCAAAGGGAATACTGGCCTCCAACATATGGCTTATGCAGCCAGACTGTATAAACTCCTGCTTTACTCAGTGGCATCTCATTTACCCAGAGATGATCTCCGCTGGCCAACACAGCCATGCTGAACTCAGGCTTGATGGATATGCTCCACCTATGGGAATCCATGTCACAGTGAGCCACACACTGTAGTGAGCTGAACTTTGCCACAACAATTACTGGAAGATGCTGGTGGGACAGCTTCCTGTCACAGTCACTCCCCATACTTTGGAAAAACATCCCTACCTACATTATACAGAGCCCCTCACTAACACTCTGCAAGAGAAACCTTTAAGAGTGGATGAGGAAAAGTAGATGCACCCCAGGGATCCTGCCATTGGCTCTGCTCCACAGAGGGACGGTTAATGAATCAATGAGGTGGCAAAAGCTGATACATTTTGACTGGGCTTATGAATGGCCTCTAGCAGTTGGCCAAGTACCTATCTATGAATCTATACATACAGTATCTGCATATGCTGATAGCTTAATTTACTGTTCAGGTGTTGACTTACCTTGTGCCAATGGCAGTTGTGTGTGCAATAGTTGAGGGCTGCCTATGTTGGATGCACACAGTAGACTGCCTATACATGACAATTTACAGGTAATCCTCTGTGTGTGCCATTCATTTTTACTGTGTGTGCAGGTGGAAAAAGGTGTCAGTCCCTAGGTGCCTAAATTGTCAGTATGTGTGCTATACATTCCCTCTTTTCCAAGGCATGGGCATACTGGGCATGCCTCCGTCTGCCTACTTGGGCTGGCTCAGGATGTTCATGGTCTGAGTACCTCTGTGCCTGTGGGGCC
>NC_056726.1:1023045209-1023079432 GCF_019279795.1 Protopterus annectens | reverse complement strand
GATGAAGTCTCTGAATCAGCAGAGACAAAAGCGCTTATTTTAATGTGTGGTTTTCTATCTGTATGAAATAAATGGCTTTGACAGTTTTGGCTACAGCATAAATTGTGGTCCCTTGCTCTGCTTGTGCCTCTTCAATTTACCAAAGGGACAAACTCAGAGCCAGAGTGATGTGCACTATTGGCGCCGAGGAAATGGGTTCTGAAGAGGATGTCGGAGCAGAAGGCTTCGGAACCTAAATGGTCGAAGGAGGAGAGTCAAATGAAGTCTGTGGAGAAAATGACCCAAGTCCTGCATGGGGAAGGGCCTTAGAAAGTGAGGGTATCTCCCTGGCTACCAACATGTGGTCCACAAGACACACCACATTGTGTTCTGCCAGGCGGCTGGTGGATCAAGTGGATACTCCAGAGGGGGAGTCAGGACGTTCGATGAATGGGCTATACACTTGGCCCATAAGCTGATCAATGGAAGGGGAGTATCAGGTCCATGGTGTAAGGTCTGCTGGCACCAAAGTCTCAAGTTTTGAGACTGGGAGTAATGGGGTCAAATCTAGTTTAGTCGGTAAAACACTTGGTACCAAAATGGCACTCTGAGCCAAAATGGTCTGTTCCACAAATGTCAGTGTTGAAGGTATTGAAGATGTGCCCTCAGCCAAAGTATCCACAGGTGCTGAAGTCAAAATAGGCATAGTAAGGTCTATAATCAGTGCCGGAGGCAGGACCAGTGCCGAAACTGGTGCCGGTGTTGAAGATTTTGAGATGCTCGGAGCCGAGGAAGACAGAGCCGTAGAGGCAGATTTATGCTCCAAAGACAGCTTTGGGACCTTTGGCTTGATAGGCTTACCCTGATCACCCGATGGTGAGGAGGGAACCAAGTGGGACCTCTGTTTGTCCTTAGTGGGAGGGGTTGAGATCTCCATCACAGAAATGGCCTCTGAAAAGGGAGACTTATGTAACCCTTTCAGTATCCATTTATTTTTACACTCCTTAAGAGTGCATTGACTGAAACTTTGACCAATGTCACAAGGAGGCTGCTCTGAAAGGTGTGGCACCCCCAAACAGTATACACAATCATCGTGAGAATCACTATTAGGTAACTTGCCCTTACATGAAGCACAATGCTTAAAGCCTGAAGTACCTTTCTTATCTGACATCTTGATAGAAAAAACACAGGCCAACAGTATAACCAGTCAGAAAAAAAAAAGCCAAACACTGTTCAAAAAAGTCACAATTTTACCAGAACAGAGATATGAGAAAACAGGAACCCCTTAGCAAAAAAACAATCCTAACAGGCTACAGGAAAGAGGAGGGAAAAATACCAGCTGTGGTATTGAATTGATACCACAAGGGTATGGGATGAAAGGCCATACCAACAATGGTACTAGAAAGATTACCAACGATAATGACGGGTAGAAAAGAGAAGAACCAAACAATGTCTGAGGGAAGAAAACAGATTAGAAATATCACTTTGATATCTCTATGAAGTTTCATAGGTTCATAGGTTGGTACTAGGCTATCGACCCTAGGGCCTATGCAAGCCTAACCATAACAATTCCCTGGATATTTCTAACCACAATATTTACTTCTCCAGGCCCCTGTCTAGCAGGGTGACTGACATGATCCCCAGGGTGAATTTCCTATCTCCCATCCAATCATCAAGGTTCCTTTTGAAGAGGGCCAATGAGGCGCTCTGCTTAAAAAGTATGGGCAGTCTATTCCAGAGTATGGGGAGTCTCTGGGTCAGGAACCTATCCCTCCAGCATATTTTGTTCATTTTGATGACAAGGTTTAGCTCTCTGGAGTGTGTGGCTCTGAGGGATTGGGATTTCTTTAAGTGGAGCATGTCCAACAGCTCAGGGTTTGACATGGCCTTGTATGTTAAGCAGAGATCGCCTCTGAGTAGACGATATGCCACAGAGTATAGCTGGAGTTTTTTTAGACAGTCAGTATATGGCATCTGCTTTAGGCCTGTGATTCTTTTAGTGAGGTATTTCTGTGGCCTTTCCAGCTGTTGCAGATGTCTTGTGAGGTACATACCAAACGGGGCATTATACTCTATAATGGGTCTAATGAGGGATGAGTACAGTGGGGAATGACTTCCTTTTTTCTGTATGAAAAGCCCTTAGTGATGAGGTGTTCCGCATAGAAGGATTTCCTGACTGTTGTGGCAATGTTGTTATCGAAAGTGAGACCGCTGTCCACCTGTGTCCCTAAGTGTCTCATCACACTTTCGATGTTTAGTGTCCTGCCACCTATGTGGTAAATCATGGGTGCATGTTTTTTCCAAAGGGGAAAAGTATACATTTCTTGGCATTAATCTTTAGCCCATGGCTCTGGCACCAGGCATCTGTTTCTGTAAGGCCCTTTTGTAGAATATCCACATCATTTGGGGATTCAATAATGGCTCCCAGTTTGCAGTCATCTGCAAACTTTGTTAGCCAAAGTCCCTTAGTGTTGGCCTGTACTTCAGAGAAGTAGATGCCAAACAAGACTGGTCCCAGGACTGAACCCTGAGGTACTCCACTTGTCACTTGTCTGGAGCTGGATTTGGAGTCGGCTACTTTTACTGTCTGGGTTCTGTCAGTAAGCCAGTTAGCAACCCATCGAGTGATGTAGGGATTTATGCCCAGCTTAGTAAGTTTATCTATGATTACAGAGTGGGGGATGGTGTCAAAGGCCTTGGCGAGGTCCAGATAGGCTGTTTGGACTGCCTTACCCTCATCCACAACTCTGGAGACTGATTCGAAGAAGTCAATTAGATTCAGGAGACAAGATCGGCCCTTCACAAACCCAAACTGGGTGGGGTTCAGTGTTTGAAGGTTGCCAGTGTCTTTGTTTATAAGTTCCATGATGATGCGTTCCATGCCCTTGCAAATCAGGCTTGTCAGACTGATGGGATGGTAGTTCCCGGGATCCAAGGTGGATCCTCCCTTGTGGAGCGGGAAAACTGTAGCTCAGTGGGCACGAAGCCTGGGGTGAGGCTATGATTAAACATGACACTTAGGTGAGGTGCCAGTTCATTTTGTAGTTCATGAAGTACACAGCCTGGGATGTCATCTGGTCCCATGGATGCTGTATTCTTAGCTTTGGAGAGTGTGGTTTCTACCTGTGTGGCCTTGATTATCGGAATTTGGCAATCTTTTGGTATTGAGATGGGCCCTTTAGGGGGTGAGAGGGGGGTGAAGTTGGCACTAAATCGATCTGCCAGGATATTGGCACTATTCTTTGGATCAGTATATTTAATGCCATTCTGTTGTAACTCAGAGCAGATCTGAGCATTGCCATTTTGATTCTTGACATAACTATAGAATGCCTTGTGGTTGTCTTTGGAATCTTTGGCAATTTTATTTTTGTAACTAGCTTTTGAGGATTTTATGAGGGATCTCAGCTTCTTACTGAGGCTGGTGAGGGAGTTTTTTGCATTCTGGGATTTTCCTCTTTTTTGCAACAGTTTCTTCCTTCTGTTGTATAGTTTGTTTATAGCAGGGGACCACCAGATTGGCTTCCTTTTTTTTGGAGAAGAGCATCTTGGTTCTATTTGGGATGGCACAATTCATGCATGAGTGGATGTGCTCGTACAGTGCCTTGGTGTAGGATTCTGCAGTTGAACTTCCAGATTCCGTCTGCCTGGGTGTTGTGAAGTTTGTCACTTCTGACTTCAGTAGCTTGAAGTTGGCTTTGGAGAAGTTTTTTAAGGAGGTTTCCTTACTGGGGGTTGGGGGTGGGATGTGGATGTCAAGGGTGATTTGCTTATGGTCAGACCTGACCAATGAGGGGGTGACCACTGGTGTGGAGCATCTATCTCCCATGTTGGTAATGACCAGGTCTAGGATATTGGAGCCCCTGGTGGGACAAAGAATTAGTTGATCCAGGGCATTGGAATTTATGAATTTTGAGAACCGTTGGGAAAAGGAGTTGGTACCTGAGTAGTTTTCCCAATTAATGGCAGGGTAGTTGAAATCACCCAGTATTAGGGTGTTTGGTTGTATCTTAATATTTTCCAGTATGTTTAGAAAGGTGTAGTGAGAATCTTGGGGCATGGTTGGGGATCTGTAGCAAGCTGCAATTTGGATTGCAGTCTTACCTAGTGTTAGTTGCACCTGGAGAATTTCAGATGCATTGTGTTGAGCAATTAGCCTGGAGGTGTGAATATCCTTGGTGAATATGGACACTCCTCCACCTTTAGTGTTTCGGTCCTGGTTTTGTGGCTGAAAAGTGTGGTAAGAATTGTAGCCTGGTATTGCAGGGGTGCTCTCTGAAGCCTTGAACCAGGTCTCAGTTACTGCACAGATATCGATGTTCTCCATTTTTAGGAGTGCCTTGAGAGAGTGCATTTTGAGGTTTAGACTTCTAGCATTGAGTAGCATTACCTTCAGATTTTGCCTGCTTCTATCTGTTATGGTGGTGGTTTTATCCTTTGAATCTTGCCTAAAAAATGCACTATAGGGGTGGCAAGAGCTTTAGCCAGTAACCTGAATCCCGGGGGTGACAGGTGCAGACCTTCTCTGGCAAAGCATCGTGGTTTGTCGATCATGTCTTCCCAGGCAGACAAATACTGGATCCCCTTTGAATGACACCAGAAGCTTAGCCAATTGTTGAAGTCAATCATTTTGTCCTTATACTGTGCTATCATTCCGGGAGAAGGCAGGATGCTACTCAGGGCTAGGGTCATATCTGCCTGGGTCACATGATCCAAGAGCTCTTCCATATCTCTTTTCATGTAGTCCAGGGAGGTACATCTCAAGTCATTCACTCCAGCATGGACAATGACAGAATCATATTTGTACTTGTTGTGGAGTGACTTGAGTGCATGCATTATGTGGTGGATCCTGGTACCTGACAGGCAGCTTACTGTAATTTTCTCCTTGTTCAGTCTGGTGAGTGGAACATCAGTGTGCCTGACTATAGAGTCACCTATGACTAAAGTGTTGGGTACATTGTCTTGCCTTGTGGGCTGTTGTTGGGTGGCACACTGGTGTTGTGAGCTATGTGTCATGCCTGTTTAGGTGCTTTTTTGTATAGTTTAAGAGCTGTTTTCCCTTACCTTTGCAAGGTACTTTGCAATTATAGGCTGTTTAGTGCTTATGATTAATTTCTCCTTATTGACAAGGAGAGCTGAGTGCTAGTATCTGTTTCAGGCTTCCTAATGCTTTCCAGCAGGTTCTAGATCAAGTGCTAGTCACAGGGGTTCAGATTTTAGAGCTACTACTGAGATACCAGCTAGTTTTAAGGGAAAATTTGAAGAACAGACTTTCTGGCACCTGGAATAGTTTAACTGTAGCCTCGCAGTGCTGCACGATGTGAAAAATGTGTTAGAGCTGGAAACCACTCCTCTAGTGTTAGATAGGCAGTACAATGCTCACCAGTCCCACTGGTAGGCAGTAGGACTTCCCTCTACCAATGCAAGGTCTGGATAGCTCTGAGCACAGAAAATAAAGTCCTGAGACAAGCAAAGCCTGGGATATGGACTGGCTAGAAAAGGTGGGAAACGAGCAAACAATATAGTATTTTTTTTTGTTGAAACAGGCTAAACAATGCAATAATACAGTAAATAAACACAGAAAAGGCTAACACACTTGAGTGTGTAGTCCTAGACAGTAAATGCAATTAAAACTCTACAAAATTAGCAATTTACAACTTTTTTAAATGAAGCAAGGCAAGTGCACAACTGAAAATGATTTAAGAGGCAGTAACACAACAGAATAAGTAGCTAGTCTACATATACAGAGAAGTCTATATATACAGAAAAGCAGCTAAAACATGCAAACACTTCAGATGCAGTGCAACCTAGACCACTTGAGTTGTAGCAATATTAAGGCAATTACAGTTATAATAAATGCTCTGAAATATACTCTATATTTCCAAAATGTTTGAGAAGCACAGTCAGAACACAAGGAGATTCAGGCAGAATTTTTTTTTTTTTTGAAAGGGAAAAAGGAGAAACAGAAGGCCTTATCAAATGTTCTCTCTGTATTAGGTAGAATGAGCTAATGACACTAGACTGGGAGGAGTGTCACAGATCAGATTTACAGTAGGGATGGGCCACTGCAAAGCCACCAAGTATGACAGTAAGCACTAGAGAAAGCCACAAAATGAAAGGTTTAAACAGATAAAGATTTGTAAAGACACAGAATGCTTTTAACTGCAAACAAATTAGTTACCCATGCAGATTAGTTAATAGCAATAAAATACACTCAAAAACTAAGCAGCAGGCAATAAAAGTGCTATATATAAATTGCTAGAAACAATAATCTGTATAAATAATAAAAAAAACAGGATACTTATATATCTCAGCTAACAGTTGTAGTCAACACCTCTCATCCACTCTGCTCAGGGTACCACTGGTAATCTTTCTAGTACCATTGTTGGTACGGCCGTTCATCCCATACCGTTGTGGTATCAGTTCAATACCATAGCTGGTATTTTTCCCTCCTCTTTCATTTAGAAACATTGTTGCAAATTGAAAAGAACATATATAGCCTCAGGCATTTCATTTGATTTTATTATGTATGTACAAAATTCATTAACAGTTGCACATTTCTCTACTAACAACAGCTCTGCAATTGACTGATATGCTATTTGAGTCAAAGCTGTTGTCCCTTTGGGCATTTCCAATGTCCGTGCATTGATTCATATAGGAAAATAATCTTTTTGTGACATTACATTTAAATCTGTTGATGTTGCTGAAAAGTTTTACCCGTATGGAAGAAAGGAAACTTTGTGATCTGTGGAATGCTTATTCGTTCTCCATTTCTAACATGTCTTATAAGCAAAGACATTTTTGTTCTGCTGAAGTTGACGAATCTCAAGTCAAACAATATTTTTCTGTTCATTGTAAAGGAGTTACTGTTACAAGGAAAATGTTTTGATGCTAGGGGGTTATTGTTGAAAACAGAGCTTATGTTTCTTGTAAGATTCGACCTAAAATATTTTTTTGTGGCTCCGATACTCATTTAATTCAAAGTGCCCTAAATGCAAATAAAGTTAGTGTGAGAAACTGATTATACTGCTGCTAAATGTGTGCCTTTTTGTAGAAGGTTACCTTTCTAAACAATTTATTCTGTCTGTGGCATATACCTTCCTTACCTACTCAGGAGGGGCAGGGTTTAATACAGCCTGTCTCTATAGAAGAAAACTCATCTTGCAGTATAAATAGAGTTTGATAAGCATATTATATATCTATGTCTTTATCTTAGAAAGCTATTTTCTTACATGTCTTTAATGAATGGCTGATAGGTGGATTTATTATTATTTAGAGAAATAATGTATACTATAAGTTTAGGTCATAAAGGAATACTTGTTTCTTGTGATGTGGAAAAACCATATTATTCTATTTCTCATAGTATGTTATGGCATATTCTTATGTGTTAAAATATTTCTGACATATTTTTATTGGAAAAATAGGTATAATAACACTTGGGTTAGACCCACAGTAATAGTTATATTGGGAAAACAATTAAAATTTGTAGAGGAATTAAGCAAGCACGGCCACTAAGTAGTAGTTTATTTTTTTTAGTTATAAAGGCTGTAAATGAGGATGGCTATTTTTTAGTTCCCTTCCTTTATGGCATATTGTTCTGTCTCTGTTCCATGGTTACTGCCTTATGCAGATTTCCTTTGGTATATAGTTTATTATGTGCTTGTTCTCTATGATGTACTTTAATAAAAGACCCCAACCCTTTTCAATAGGTCCCATGGGATCTTTTACATCAACCTGAGCTACAACCATCTCAAACAGGTGGGGCCATAGTCTAACATCTGATCTGAAGGGTGACACAGACAGGAGTGCAGAACCTCCATTCTGCTACACTAGAGTGTCAGTAATTGATCTATCTGATGTAGGCCAGCCTTGTGCGCCAAATCAAGTGTGCTACTTGTGCCACTGACACTGCTAAAGTATGTTTTCTATCAGCAGGCAAGCTATATAGACTAGGTAACAGCTCTTGGTGTTCAACACAACACTTTTCAGAAACATCCATAATTTCTATGCAGATTTTAGCTCTGACCTTCTTTATCCCTCCTAAAACTGATGACATCTGCATAAAACATTATGAATAACCCTTAATAAAGGACAATAATTATGTTTATAGGCTTCTTTTACTTTAGAAAATGTTTAGTAAGTCACATTATCTTACTCCATCAATATCTCACGTTTACAATATTAATGTTTTAAAGGCTTTCCTGATTATGTTGAAATGTTGGAAGGGTGGATAACAAACAGTGCTGATAAATATATCCAAACATGCTAAATGTATATTCTGATTTAGTCTTTCTTTCTACTGAACAATGTCTGGGTGGTATGAGAGGCTTACTATTGTAATTGTATTGCTGATTGTTGGCATTGCTCAACCAGATATTTTGGACAGTATCTCTGCTTTTTTTTTTTTTTTTTTTTTTTACATCTCTGCCTTATTGTAACCAGAGGGATGGTTAGGCGAGATAACAATCCATTTGTCCATTTTGTCATCCTGGGAGCTGGCTGTCTTATACTGAATCAGTGGCTTACTATCATTTGTAGCATGGTGCCATGACCTGTTCACTAACCTGCTCTGTTTGTTACAATATTGTGTTGCAAATATGGTGTAAAAAGCATAGTTTCTCTTTCGGTCAGGTTTCAGAGATGGTTATGATAAAGTTTTTATGTAGCCAGCTTTCAAATGTGCACTTGATTGGAACAAATGAAATGTGACTGGAAGGACTATTAACTTGCGATGAAAAGCTGACCATGTCTCCTTTATTGGCCAAGTCTTTCAATTCATAGGTAGGTACTAGGCTATTGGCCCTAGGGCCTATACAAGCCTAGCCAACAATGTACCCTGGCTTTCGCCACCCAAGAAAATTATTTTCCTGTGCCCCTGTCAAGCAGAACCACAAAAGTGATCCCCGGGGTGAATTTCTCATTACCCATCCAATCATCAAGATTTTTCTTGAAGAGTGCTAATGAGGAGCTCTGTTTGACATAGATAGGTAGTCTGTTCCAGAGCATGAGAAGTCTCTGGGACAGGAATCTATCCCTCCAGCATGTTCTGTTTATTGCGGTGACAAGGTTTAGGTCCCTAGAGCGTGTAGCTCAGAGGGATTGGGATTTCTTTAAGTGGAGCATGTCCAACAGCTCTGGGTTTGACATAGCTTTGTATGTTAGGCAGAGATCGCCTCTGAGTAGGTGATATGCGACGGAGTAAAGCTGGAGTTTTTTGAGACGGTTTGCGTAAGGCATCTGTTTGAGGCCAGTAATCCTCTTTGTGAGGTATTTTTGCGGCCTTTCCAGTTGTTGTAGATGTCTTGTGAGGTACATACCAAAAGGGGTGTTGTACTCTATAATGGGTCTAATGAGTGATGAGTAGAGGGGAACAATGACCTCTTTTTTTCTGGGTGAGAAACTTTTGTGATGAGGTGTGCCATGTAGAAGGATTTCCTGACCACTTTGGCAATGTGATTATCAAAGGAGAGACTACTGTCCACCTGTGTCCCAAGGTCTATTATCACACTTTCGGTGTTAAGTAGACTACTGCCTATGTGGTAGTTCATGGGTACAGAATTTTTACCAAAGGGGATGACAATGCACATTTTGGCATTGAGCTTGAGACCATGTCTTTGACACCAGGCATCTGTCTTAGTGAGGCCATTTTGTAGGATGTCCACATCATTAGGAGTTTCATTTATGGCTCCTAGTTTGCAGTCATCTGTGAATTTAGTTAGCCAAAGACCTTCTGTGTTAGCCTGTACTTCAGAGAAGTAGATACCAAACAGGAAAGGACCCAGGACTGAACCCTGTGGTACTCCACTTGTCACTGGTCTGAAGTCTGATTTGGAGTCTGCTACTTTCACAGTGTGGGTTCTTTCAGTAAGCCAGTTGGCAACCCATCTTGTGACATAGGGATTTATACCTAGTTTAGTGAGTTTATCTATAATTCCAGAGTGGGGGATGGTGTTGAACGCCTTGGTGAGAAATAGATAGGCTGTGTGAACCACCTTACCCTCATCTATGGCTTTGGTGACTACTTCAAAGAGGTCTATCAGGTTTAGGAGACATGATCTGCCTTTTACAAACCCAAACTGTGTGGGGTCCAGGGTTTGGAGATCTCCAATGTCTTTGATATCTCTATGAAGTTTCATTTAGAAACATTGCTGCAAATTGCAAAGAACATATATAGCCTCAGACATTTCATTTGATTTTATTATGTATGTACAAAATTCATTACCAGTTGCACATTTCTCTACTAGAAATAGCTCTGCAATTGACTGATATGCTATTTGAGTCAAAGCTGTTGTCCCTTTGGGCATTTCCAATGTCCATGCATTGATTCATATAGGAAAATAATCTTTTTGTGACATTACATTTAAATCTGTTGATGTTGCTGAAAAGTTTTACACTGTATCGAAGAAAAGAAACTTTGTGATCTGTGGAATGCTTATTCGTTCTCCATTTCTAACATGTCTTATAAGCAAAGACATTTTTGTTCTGCTGAAGTTGAAGAATCTCAAATTAAACAATATTTTTCTGTTCATTGTAAAGGAGTTACTGTTACAAGGAAAATGTTTTGATGCTAGAGGGTTATTGTTGAAAACAGAGCTTATGTTTCATGTAAGATTCGACCTAAAACATATTTTTTTTGTGGCTCCGATACTCATTTAATTCAAAGTGCCCTAAATGCAAATAAAGTTATTGTGAGAAACTGATTATACTGCTGCTAAATGTGTGCCTTTTTGTAGAAAGTTATCTTTCTAAACAATTTATTCTTTCTGTGGCATATACCTTCCTTACCTACTCAGGAGGGGCAGGGTTTAATACAGTCTGTCTCTATAGAAGAAAACTCATCTTGCGGTATAAATCGAGTTTGATAAGCATATTATATATCTATGTCTTTATCTTACAAAGATGTTTTCTTACATGTCTTTAATGAATGGCTGATAGGTGGATTTATTATTATTTAGAGAAATAATGTATACTATAAGTTTAGGTCATAAAGGAATACTTGTTTCTTGTGATGTGGAAAAACTATATGATTCTATTTCTCATAGTATGTTATGGCATATTCTTATGTGTTAAAATATTTCTGACATATTTTTATTGGAAAAATAGGTATAACAACACTTGGGTTAGACCCACAGTAATAGTTATATTGGGAAAACAATTAAAATTTGTAGAGTAATTAAGCAAGGATGGCCACTAAGTAGTAGTTTATTTTTCTTAGTTATAAAGGTTGTAAATGAGGATGGCTATTTTTTTTAGTTTCCCTCCTTTATGGCATATTGTTCTGTCTCTGTTCCGTGGATACTGCCTTATGCAGATTTCCTTTGGTATAAAGTTTATTATGTGCTTGTTCTCTGTGATGTACTTTAATAAAAGACCCCAACCCTTTTCAATAGGTCCCGTGGGATCTTTTACATCAACCTGAGCTACAACCAACTCAAACAGGTGGGGCCATAGTCTAACATCTGATCTGAAGGGTGACACAGACAGGAGTGCAGCACCTCCATTCTGCTACACTAGAGTGTCAGTAATTGATCTATCTGGTGTAGGCCAGCCTTCTGCACCAAATCAAGTGTGCTACTTGTGCCACTGACACTGCTAAAGTATGTTTTCTATCAGCAGGCAAGCTATATAGACTAGGTAACAGCTCTTGGTGTTCAACACAACACTTTTCAGAAACATCCATAGTTTCTATGCAGATTTTAGCTCTGACATTCTTTATCCCTCCTAAAACCGATGACTTCTGCATAAAACATTATGAATAACCCTTAATAAAGGACAATAATTATGTTTATAGACTTTTTACTTTAGGAAATGTTTAGTAAGTCACATTATCTTACTCCATCAATATCTCACGTTTACAATATTAATGTTTTAAAGGCTTTCCTGATTATGTTAAAATGTTGGAATGGTGGATAACAAACAGTGCTGATAAATATATCCAAACATGCTAAATGTATATTCTGATTTAGTCCTTCTTTCTAATGAACAATGTCTGGGTGGTATGAGAGGCTTACTATTGTAATTGTATTGCTGATTGTTGGCATTGCTCAACCAGATATTTTGGACAATATCTCTGCTTTTTTTTACATCTCTGCCTTCTTGTAACCAGGGGGATGGTTAGGTGAGATAACAATCCATTTGTCCATTTTGTCATCCTGGGAGCTGGCTGTCTTATACTGAATCACTGGCTTACTATCATTTGTAGCATGGTGCCATGACCTGTTCTCTGACCTGCTCTGTTTGTTACAATATTGTATTGCAACTGTGGTGCAAAAAGCATAGTTTCTCTTTCGGTCAGGTTTCAGAGATGCTTATGATAAAGTTTTTATGTAGCTAGCTTTCAAGTGTGCCCTTGATTGAAACAAATGAAATGTGACTGGAAGGACTATTAACTTGTGATGAAAAGCTGACCGTCTCTCCTTTATTGGTCAAGTCTTTGTGTACTACTTCTGCCCATGCTGTAGTTTGGTTAAGAATCACTGATCAGTTAACAGCATCCACATACTGTCTTCAAGAACAGTGCTAATAAATAGCTCTTTAGAAATGTTGGAATGCTGGACAACAGGAACAGAGCTGATAAATATAGCCAAATGTTTTGCATGTACATTCTGCTTCAGTCTTTCTTTCTCCTGAATAATACTACATGTACTTCTGTGTCACTGTTAGACAGAGGCACAGTATACTAAAAATGCCCTAGGGCAGATAGCCTAGTATGAACCTATGAACCTATAAGAGAGTAGGCGTAACAAAGTAAGAACAGGGGGACAAAAGCCCTCAGATAACGTAAGGCAATGGGGGAATAAACTGTTGGACGTGTACTTTTTTTAGTAGATTTTTTTTGGCAGGGCGTTGATGATTTTTTGCCATTGCTCAACCAGATATTTTAGACAATATTTCTGCTTTTTTCACTTCTGTGTCTTACTCTAATGATATGGATGGTTAGATGGGATAAAATGAATGACTCCCTGTTGGATTGTTACACCAATCAGATAATTTAGACATTTCTAATTTTATTTATGTTTCTGATGCTACTGAGTGGTTCTCAGTGAGATCAATGCTATTAATTGTAGACTACAACCAGCATGGAGCTACCATCTATTTTGTGCAATATGCCTGGCTCTGTCAATCATGTGGGGGAATTTAGGTGGGAGGAAGGGCTCAATAATATAAGTGTTCTACTGCTTTTACTGAATTAGTGGATTACTCTGGTCTTCTAACAGATGGTAATGACTACCTGTTACATAACACCTGCACCAGGAATAGAATGAATGCCTAATCAACAGGTTTTGTGCAGCAATTATCACTTTTGCCTGACCTTGCAGAACCTTGAAATAAAGAAATGCAGGTCATTATCACATTTGAACAATAACTGTAGTTACAGTGTAAGTGTCATTCTCACTTGTCAGGTAAAACTCTCAGCAGCTGCCACTGTTATTCAGATAAGGAGACGTCATTATCACATTGAATGGACAAACCAAATAATGGTTTCTATCTTTGTGGAGTCATTTTCAAGCCCCCCAAACAGTGTTTGTTATTTTTAGAATTTTTTGTGGTGTGCACAATATGTACCATTGTGGTAACATGGCTCATGTTTTTGTGAACTACTGCAATTTAACATCATATCATGTAGTCATTTCCTGTATCATACAGTCACTAGATAGTGTTCTGGTGTGTTGTTTTTCACCTCCCTCCCTCCCTTCTGTGCAGGCTTATAACATCAGAATGTTCTGTACTGTTGTGTTTTTCAGCTGTAATTTAAAGTGGAAAGCGACACATCCTCCAACGAAGATGCCATCTGTTGAGCAGAAATCAAGCAGCATTTACCTGTTGGGTGAGGAAACAGACTCTGATGGTTGTAGCAATGGTTTAGACACAGGTATGCACCTTGAGCCACCATGTAATACCAACCAGAGTGAAGATGAAGATTATGACACAGATGATGACATTCCACTTGCTTGTCTACGTGAGAAGGCCATTACCTGTGATAAGGATGATGCCCCTGTGCCAGCCATTCCTGACAGACCACTATGACTTGCCAGAGAACACCTGCTCAGTAAGGATGAAACTGACCATGATACTGAGGATGAGTTACCACTTACACTGCTAAGGCAGTGTGGCACAAACAGTGGTCACCCAATGCATTCTGATTTTGACACAGATGAATTACCTTTATCTGTGTTCAACAATGTGCATGGTATCACTGCCAAACCTATGAAGACCTCCACAGTCCATGACAGTGCAGGTGCTGGCAAGGATGTGGATGTTACTTCCACTGTACATGGGGTTCACAGTAGTCCAGAGTATGTGGATTGGGATGCGGAAAATCCACTAGATCTGAGTCAAAGTAGCTCCTTGTCAAGCAAGACTATGGTTGTGCCTCAGCATGGAACATCTGTAAGTAGTTCACTAACAAGTTCTTGCATTACAGTTGCTACTGACACTGATAATAGAGCACCATCACTGAACCATACAGGACTTTCCATTTCCAAGTATTCCAGGTGACCCAATAAGATACACCGAGCTTGTCCACCACATAAGATGACGTGGGAGAAGCATCTCACAGCAGTACACATAGATGACTTTGTGGGTCCAGTAGGTCCTGTAAACAACTTGGACTCAGATAGCACAGAGATGGACTTCATGAATTTGATGTTCCCAGAGGAGCTGTACACCCTTATTGCCAATGAAACCAATCGCTATGCTGCACAGAGGCAGGCTGCATCAGGCATGGTTGATATGTGGTGGAGTCCTTTTTGTCCAGGAAACATACGCACATTTCTAGGTGTCAGAATATACATGTCTATTGTACATGTTCCTGAATACCAGCAGTACTGGGAAACACACCATGGTCACTTCCCAATAGCTGAGTACATGACCAGGAGAGGTTTGAAAAAATTCAACAGTATTTCCACTGCAACAGCAACTGCCAGTGCCTACCACAGGACTCTGTGGGTCATGACAAGCTACATCATGTACATCCAGTACTGGATGCATGCAGGACACAGTACAATGTGCATCGTGAGGTGGCTGTAGATGAAGCCATAGTCGGCTTCCTTGGATGCTTGACATTTAGGCAGTTTATGCCTGGTAAGCCAGAGAGGTATGGCATTAATGTGTGGGTGTTGGCAGACTACCAATGGGTATGTATGTGAATTCCAAGTATACACTGGAAAAGTGGAGCAGAATACAGAGGTCGGACTGGCACACCGAGTTGTGGTTGACTTAACTAGGGGACTGATTGGCAAGAAGCATCATATTTACTTTGATAACTTCTTTACCTCTGTCCCGCTGGCACAACAATTGCTGCAAGATGGTCTATACTGTTGTGGAACCATGTGCACCAATAGGTCAGGATGGTTTCTAACATTCAACAGACAGGCCATTGGAAAAACACCTCAAAGGTACTACAAGCAGTTGCAGAGTGGGCCAGTGCTGGCTACTGAATGGAAGGACAGCAACCCAGTATTCCTGCTGTCAGCTAACTGTAATTCAACCTTGTCAGTCTCCAGCACACACAGGAGAAAGCATGATGGAACAAAGGCATCAGTGCCAAGTCCACCAGTTGTAAACATGTACAACACTTACATGAATGGGGTGGACCAAGCAGATCAGCTCAGGACACAGTATCCAACTGCCAGGAAGGTCCAGAAATGGTGGCTGTACTTGTTCTGGTTCTTATGGTATGTGGCCATAGTCAATGCTTTCATTATATTTCATGAAAGCAACAGCCACAAGCAACTGTCATGCTCTGGATATACTATTCCAGCAACACAGTTACAGTTTTGAAGGAACCTTGGCTTGCATCTTCTTGCCAGTTACAACAAGAGGATAATATGCACTGAGATTACTGTGCCAGAGCCCGTGAGTTGATTTGAGCATGCCTCACACTTTCTAGTGAAATGCCACAAATCAAGATGCAAAAACTGTTCCAGCAAGGGTAAACATGCTGAACCATCATGGGGATGCCCGACTTGCAAGATCAACCTGTGTTTTGAATGCTTCTGTAAGTACCATGGCCATAAAGATGTTCTACATTGCTGACAGCAGGAAAGGCACATAGTGTGATGTACAAGAGAAATCCAGGTGTGTATTTCTATGGCACTGGGGAACTTGAAGACTCTTCAGCTTGGTGCTGAATGCAGTGTGCATCAGTGGGTCTCACACCTAGACACCATGACTCTTAGGATCAACCAGGATGGCAGTGGGGAACTTGGAAACTCTTCAGCTCAGCCCCACTGGGCTGCTTTCCTGCATATGCATGGTTTCAAGGGTCCTGGACTGATGCCTTCAAGTCTCTCCCTGAAAGGCCATCTGTAAAATGAATGAGTCTTGCTATGTCTTTTTCATTTGTGATGTGCTCTTTCTGCAGCTCTCCTTTCAGTCTTCCTCCAGTCTTGTACAGTAAATGTCTGTAGGTCAGGGCAAGAAACATTACATTACTTCCGTCCTTGATCCCTTATGTCCATTGCTGAATGGACACATGTAAAGAGAAAAGACAGAGATAAGGCAGACTGCTGACAATGGAAGTGGTCATGAGACAGTAGTGGTATCAGTCTGAGTGGGTAGCCAGCACAGGTATCAGACACATCAGATGCCCTCCAGTGCCACTGAAGTCCCATGCCTGTCCTAGGTTCATTAGTGGAGTGGCGGCCCTAACCCTGCTTTTTCTATTTACATGTGCCCTCTCTGTATCCCTTTGTCAGTACCCATTTAGCAGTATGTTGGCTACACCAATAATGCGTATGTTGACAGTGATATGTGTCTACTACTAATCCATCTGTGTGTGTGTGTGTGTGTGTGTGTGTGTGTGTGTGTGTGTGTGTGTGTGTGTGTGTGAGCTTCTGGTTTTCAGGTTGTTAGGTATGTACCTCTGCATTATCTTTGCAAATAATGAACCATAAGCTCTGTGGCACATCACATAACTGCGTAACACTATAGTAGAAATAACTAGATATGTAGGGGTTCTAATCTCAATACTGGCAACTGTGTGTGTGTGTGTGTGTGTGTTGGAGTTCAGAATCATATCTTGTGTGGATTATACCATTTAGAAAATTCACCCTGGGGATCACTCCAGTGGCTGTACTCAACAGAGGTACTGAAAACTAAGGTCAGGTGGCATGATGCCAGGGTAATCCTATGGGCTAGGCTTGTAAAGGCTCCAGGGCCATTAGCCTAGTACACACCTATGAACCTAAAAGAATAATGCCTATGTGCATAGCAGTGAAAATTCCAACAGGCAAACAAGGTAATGAACATTATATACATATACATGTCATAGTAATGCAAAAAATCTCTGAAACATCATCAGTAACCGACTTGCATTTCTTCCCTATGCAGGTACTTATACCTTGTGACAGTGACATGCCTTTAGAAGCAGGGGAATGACAAGTGAGTGTGGGGGTGTGTGGCCATTCCTATGTTCACTGGGCTGCCAGACATGCCTCCAGAAATAATGAATACTACAGCTTGAGCTTCCCCACATCTAGTGTGAAGGTACACTGGATTGCAAGAAGAGGTGTGCATTGGGTGGACTCCTGTGGTTGTTGGAAGAGAAGTGTTCCATCTACCCTGAGCCTGACATTCTTGTCTTGCACATTGGAGGGAACAGTGTCATCACTCGTCCACTTGGACAGCTCAGGTTTCAAATCAAGCAGATTTTTGAACACATACAGTTGTGAAGGCCACATTGTCATTTTGTGTGGCCTGACATTATTCCTCGCCAGAACTGGAGACATGCAAACAGCCAATGGGAAATGCACAAGGTCAGACTGTTGCAGAATGGGTTCATGCATGGACTGATGCTCAGGGTCGTCAGATCAATAATCACTGCAGAAGATGATCACCTTTTCAGAAATGATGGAGTTCACCTAAATGAAGATGGCATTTAACGGTTCTTGACTGATCTGCACAATGGCTTGATGGCAACAATGCATGACGTACTGGCAACGTGCACCTAGTGACAAAAGATGGAAAACAACCATGACCAAGTAGGAGCAGTATGGTAAGTGAAAGTCTATTACATTTCACGAAAAGCTTTTTCACTACTTAGAACACAGTAAAAGAATTGTAATTGTACCTCTGCTAGGGAACATGTCAACATGCTAAGTAACACCTCATTTGAAGACAGTGTAAGTCTTCACAACATGGTAAAAGAGCTCTGCCCGTGGGCTGTACACATGTACAGATATCAGTTTTTGGACTTAGGTTATGAGAGTTATGACATTTTTACATATGTTGGTAAATAACTTTGCTAGGGAAGTTGTCAACATGCTAAGTAATACCTCATTTTAAAGATAGTATTGGTACATACAACATGGTACAAGAACTGTGTCTGTATGCTGTACACATGCACAGATTTCACAGTTTGTTTAGGACTCATGTTCTGGAAATTATGATTTGTTTTTTCATATTTTGGCAAATAGTTTTGCTAGGGAGCATGTAAATGTGCCAAGTGATACCTCATTTTGAAGACAGTGTTAGTCCTTACAACATAAAATAATTGTGTATGTATGCTGTACATATTTACAGATAGAGTTTTTTAGGACTAAGGTTATGAAAATTATGACCTTTTCTCATATTTTGGTAAATAACTTTGCAAGGGAGCATGTCAATCTGCTAAGTAATAACTCATTTTGAAGACAGTATTAATAGTTACAACATGGTAAAAGAACTGTGTCTGTATGTTGTACACATGTACAGATATCAAAGTTTGTTTAGCACCTTATGCGAAACCCAGAGCTGTTGGACATGCTCCATTTAAAGAAATTCCAATCCCTCAGAGCCACACTCTCCAGGGATCTAAACCTTGTCATCACAATGAACAAAACATGATGAAGGGATAGGGTTCTGACCCAGAGACTCCCCATACTCTGGAATAGACTGCCCATACATGTCAAGCAGAGCGTCTCTTTAGCTCTCTTCAAAAGGAACCTTGATGATTGGATGGGAGATAGGAAATTCACCCGGGGGATCATATCAGTCACCCTGCTAGACAGGGGTCCAGGGAAGTAAATATTGTGGGAAAAAATAGCCAGGGAATTGTTATGGCTAGGCTTGTATAGGCCCTATGGCTGATAGCCTAGTACCAACCTATAAACCTAGAGTATGGCAATTATGATTTTTTTTCATATTTTGGTAAATAACTTTGCAAGGGAGCATGTCAGTGCCCCAAGTAATAGCTCATTTTGAAGACAGTATTACACCTTACAATATGGTAAAAGAACTGTGTCTGTATGCTGTACACATGTACATATATCAGTTTGTTTAGTCTTGTAGGATTATGAAACTTATACATTTCCAATATTTCTCATTATTATACCCATATCTTTGCAAGGGCACATGGTGATGACACGCATGATGCATCATTTTGAAGCCGACACTGAGCCACTCAACCTTCACACTATGTAGTCTATCTGTTACAGGTGATGAGATATTATGCTTTGTTTATTTATCAATTATGAGAAATATAATATTCATCATATTTCTGTGACTATCACTGTAAAGGAGCATCACAGAGTAACGGTTAAGGTATAGTTTTAAAGCTGACATTAATACAAACAAATTGCAAATTGTATAGGTCTACATGATACATTCATCAAGATATTGTGCTTTGTTTTACCAAAAAGGTAAAAAATATGCACAATATCAGCATTCCTTGGCAAATATTTAATAATGACTTAGATAAGTACTATCAACATTTACACTGTTGGAAAGGTCAGTATCTGCTGAACAACTTTCGCATTTACATTTTTAGTCTAGCTGTTATGGTTAGCGTTATGAACATTTGTTTTCTGTATGGTATTACAAATGAATTTTCTAAAAATTAGCTCAGGCTGCACTGTTGTGCCTATGGTGGAAGTAAGCAGGCAGCATTTTCTGAGCTGCTCTGGAGTGAATGAGTTAAAAGGGGCCCACTTCCAGTGCAAATGCCACTCCTCAATGGAAGCGTGCACATCAGATTTATTGCTGAAGCCATATTTACATAGATACACACACACACACACACACACACACACACACACACACACACACACACACACACACACACACACACAATATTTCCACATTGTTGGATTCAGACTGCCTATCTGTTTTGTTATACAATCTTGAGTACACATTATCAACTGCAAGTGCCACAGAAGTCTTACTTTAACTGTGAGACAGAGCACATTTGAAATCATTACCTACCAGTGTAAATGTTTCTCCTGAGTGGAAGTGTGCACATCAAATCTGTTGTTGAAGCCACATCTGCCTGACACTAGAGACACAAACACACTAGTTCAATACTGCTGGGTTCAAACCACCTACCTGTCTAGTTACACAATCTAGAATATACCTATCAACTACAAGTGCAACAGGTGAAGTCTAATTACAAGAGTGAGATGGGGGACTTTTCAAAGGATGACCTCTTCAGTGTGTTGCAGAGAAAGTGTTTTGACAAAAACAAAAATAATTTGATAGGGTAGCCAATGTTTCTACTGAGTGAAGTGCTCACATCAGATGTGTGGGTGAAGCCAGTTCTACCTATCACACACACACACACACACACACACACACACACACACACACACACACACACACACACACACACACACACACACTTACTTGTCAGTCATTGCTATATTTGAACATCTACCTATTGAAATATGCAGTCTGGAGTACATTATATCAAATGTAAGTGCCAAAGGTGAAGCCTGACTTTAAATGTGAATAATGAAAATTTGTAAGGATTACCACACCAATGTTTTGCAGAGAACATAGTGTGCATCACAGGTTTTGGTCAAAAGGAATGTGTCTTGACAAGCAGAACAAACATCCATGTGTTGATCACAAGTAATTACTTAGAGCTCATGTAAGTTAAATATCCTGTCATTCATTTACATCATGATACTGTGAGTGACATATAACTGTTTCACAGTATGGTTTATTGATAGCAAATACACATGTGAAACAAGTGAACTGACAAGCAAGCATTCCTGACTGTTCAGCTTAGGATGATTATATGCAAATAATAATCATTTAGTGTGTCATTTTCTTAATATAACTCACAAACTGTGTGTGCAACATCATTTGTACCTGTGTCAGCAAGTCAAATGGCATCAGAAATACTTGGTCTAGGCATCTAAACCTCTTCTTCAATATCAGTAGAATGGTTTGGAGAGACAGGTATATCTTGCAAAGGATACTGCTACTATTGAATACTTCCCATGCACATAAAACACATACCTCTCAACCTCTTAGTAAAAGAAATCTGGACAAAGTCAACAATATTAGGGGGACAAAAGCTTCAAAATAAGGACAGATTTTGCAAGTTATTCTTATAAACTTGGAAATGTGCTAGAATAACATCATTTGCATTAATATGCATATTCTGAAGAAATTTAGTCTGAAACTTAAATGTCTGTCATTTTTTAGTGACTTCAATCCTCACTTATGTGCCATAAGACCACACAGTTTATGAAGAACAGACCCAAAGTTTGAGGTAAAACTCTGGAAGTACTGTGAAAATCTGGACAGTTGAGAGGTACATGCAGGTGTCATAATTAAGACTTCAGAAAATGCATGGCAATGTAAATTAATTAATCCTATCTCTTTATATATATATATATATATATATATATATATATATATATATATATACATATATATATATATATATATATATATATATATATATATATAGCTCATATGACGAAGCCCATTTGACTGAGACCATAATACCGAAAGTTCAGTATACCGAAAGCCCATATGACCAAAAACTCATTTGACTGAAAACTAGCACTGGCAGGTACATGCCCATTCCCCCACTGTAGCGCGACCCTGGAGTGAGAATATTAATTTGGGAGTGTGTGGGGGGCATAGCCCCCCACATTTTGTAATAACCTTGTACTTATGTTATAAGCTTTCATGTATATTTAAAGGATACACATGAATATAATAATACATAAACTGCAACTATGTGGGGCTATTCTCACCCAGGGTATAGTGGATATATATATATATATATATATATATATATATATATATATATATATATATATATATATATATATATATATATATATATATATATGTGTGTGTGTGTGTGTGTGTGTGTGTGTGTGTGTGTGTGTGTGTGTGTGTGTAGCAGCAATAGTTTTAAAATGTGCCTAGTGTAATATGCTTCAAAACGAACAGCAAACAATGGTTAAGACAAACATCAAGAACTTGTAAAAAAACATCCAGGGAAAACAAAGCGTTCTTTCAGTTTTAATCCAACAATAAATGATGAATTAAATTCTCGAAAAGCAATGCAAAACCAGATTAAACAATAGCAATTTGTTTTGCTGTTGTTTAAGCTGGTTTTGCATTGCTTTTGGAGAATTTAATTCATCATTTATTGTTGGATTAAAAGTGAATGAACGCTTTGTTTTCCATGGATGTTTTTTTACAAGTTCTTAGTGTAATATGCTTGTTACCCATAAATCCTTGACTATTAAAATGTGCATAGTATAATATGCTTGTTACCCATAAATCCTTGACTATTAAAATGTGTGTAGTATAATATGCTTGTTACCCATAAATCCTTGACTATTAAAATGTGCGTAGTATAATATGCTTGTTATCCATAAATCCTTGACTAATAAAATGTGCCTTGTATAATATGCTTGTTAATGACCAAAAGGAGCAGCAACAGTATAGCAGTAATGAAGACACACAGCCAAATGTAAAACAAACTTTGAATAAAGCAGCATTACCCAATGTACACTGAAAAACCACTTTAATGCATATACAACACTGCAAAGCTTTTGGTCATAGTCCTTTTTCAATGCAATCTAAACAGCTCATCAAATACACATAATTTAAATAGTTTCCGTAGAAACACATGGCACGACCATACCAATCATCTCACTACATTCATTAAATACTAAAAGAACATAATATAACCATTAAGAAGAATAAATCAAAAAACAAAAATATATAAAAAATATATAGGACATGTATAAAAAACACTCCCCGGGATTCATGAAGCTCGGCATAAGGATGGCGTTAGCCTTGCACCGACCGTGCAGCATAGAGATGGCGCAGCAGTACCACATGCATATTAATGAAGGCGCGCTGCCGCAACGGCCACATGCATAGGAAACGTGAGTGCAGGGGGTGTGTCTAAGTGCTGCACTGAGGCGTGAAAATGTCGGCTGCATACGCACAACCTATAATGCTGACTAGTACAACCTGCCTCTAATAATAATCACTCCTGTCAGTGTCCGTGAATACTGAAATGTATGCAAAGCATACAAGACAGTTTTGCAAATACCAAAATAAAAAGTAAGCACAAAGGCACGTAGCTGAATATTGAGTCCCTGTCCCTTGAACAAATGACATTTAAAACCCTGTGCCCATATTCCATTGTAGTGTTGATAGGTATGCCAAGTGGAAGCAAAACACAGCGTGTTAGTATGCCGCCGCCATTTGCCTAGCCCAATGGTTAGGGTTATCACCTGTCCCACATTGTAAGGGACAGTCCCCCTTTGGGCAGTTGTGTCCATACCAAAACCATTATAAATGTCAAATGTCCTGCGATTATAGGACATAATTATATTTATTTATTTATTGACATTTGTTAACTGGGATTGTCCAACTGGGCTTGTGGCCCATTTTCAGTGGAGACCCGAGGAGAAAAGCTCCAGTAATACATTTTAAAACAAGTACAATTTTAAACAATATTGATATAATAGCAGTTATAGCAAAAATATTCACATATATTGGGATACAAGCATAAAGTTAAAGTTGCATTAAAAAGAAGCTAAGTAACAATTTTACATTGATATAGTTCAATAGGTCAACAATGAACATTTTTTGTTTGTATAAAATTGTGCAAATGCATAGTAGACACATTGGAGAGAGGGGTGTAATGAGGTACTAAGTATGATCCTTTTGAGGGCACATAAAGGGAAGGAAGACTAGGTAAGGTCATGGCAAGGGCAGGTTCTGGAATTGAGAAAATAAGCTTTTAGTTCATTTTTAAAGTGTGAGGTGTGGGAGATTGAACGTAAGTCAAGGGGAAGTTTGTTCCAAGCATGGGCAAGAGAGTGTTTGTAGAGTAGTTTGCCTACTGACCTTTTTGGATGGTAGATATCAAGTAATTGTTGGTTAGAAGTATAGAGGGTCCGGGATGGGATGTAGATGGAGACTAAGGAAGATAGAGATGGACAGAAGGAGGGTTTATAAAGAATAGAGTGTAGCATATGACATTGATAAGATAGCAGAAACTGGGGAAGTTCAAGCCATTGAAGAGAGTTTAAAGAAATGCAGTGGTGTGAGTTGTATGGGGAGTTAGTAATGAATCTGGCTATTTTATGGTAAGTCTGTTGCAGTTTGTTTAGACTGGAGGCCTGGATATTGGTAAGAACTGGGGCGGCATATATGAGGGAGGGGAGGAGGAGTGCCTGGCCCAGGGTAAGTCTAGATTCAGGGGTTAGGAATTTTTTGTTCCAATATAGCAGACCTAGTTTCTGTTTTTTTTTTTATATATACATTGGAGTATGTGTAGGTTGAACTTGAGTTAGTCATCGATAATGACCCCTAGGAGTTTTGTGTGGGTGTCAGGTTGATATTTGTATTGTTAGAAGATGTAACAAAAAAGGAGGTTTTGTGATGAGAAAGAGAACGGGAAAGAAAAAGGAAGAGTTTGGTCTTTTGGGGATTTAGGATCAATAAGTTGTGAGAGAGCCATTGTTCAGTGGATAGTAGGGCCTGTTGGGTCAGGGAAAGTAGTTCAGGAATGTTATTTGAGATGGATATAAGTGTGGAGTTGTCGGCATACTGAACAAGGGAGGATTCTTTGCATGAGGTGTAAAGATCATTGGTGAAGATGTTAAAAGGGGTCCCAAGATGGAGCCTTGGGGAACACCAGTGGAGATGGGAAGGAAAGGTGAGGAGGATGAGAGCCATTTGACAGATTCTTCCCTGCCACATAGGTAACTATTAAACCAGGCAAGTGCGGAGGGGGATAGGTGGAGATTTGTGAGTTTGGATAGTAGTAGAGGATGACAGACAGTATCGAAGGCTTTGGAGAGATCTAGGAAGAGACAGGAAATGAGTTTATTGTTGTCTAGGGCCTCTGCAATGATATGAGTGAAGAAGAGGAGGGCAGTGTTGGTACTGTGGTGAAGACGAAATCCATGTTGGGTAGGGGTAAGTAAGTGGTGTGTGAGGAGGTGATTAAGAAGCTGTGAGTGAATACATTTTTCTAATATCCTGGAGAGGGGGGACAGAATGGCAATGGGTCGGTAGTTTGAGGGGACAGTGGAGTTTCCACCTTTATGAAGAGGGATAGTGAAGAAAGATTTCCAAAGGGTGGGGACAGTTGATTCCAGAATATATTGATTAATTGGTATAGATACAGAATAGGCAATTGAGTCAGCAACAAGTTTGAGGAATGTAGGAGATAGATTGTCAGTGGAAGGAGAGCAATGTTTTAGCTTGAGTAGTAGAGATTAAGTAATGGGAACTGGCTCAAAAGAAAACAAAGTTGTGTTAGTGGGACTTGGAGAGGTGGGTGTCTAAGTAGAGTTTGGCTTAGAGGTTACCATAGTTTGGATGGAAGAGATAGTGTTTATTCAGGAGGGTAGCTGTTTCCTGAGAGGAAGAGTTAGGGTATAGGGAGGGATTAGAGGGCTTTCCAGGATAGAGGATGTTGTTGAGAGTTGACCAAAATTTGAGGATTGGATTTGTTGTTAAGCTGAGCAGAGCTATAGTATAACTTTATGTCATTAGTTGTATGTTTTTTGCAAGGTTCCTCAGTTGCCTGTATTTTTGAAGAAAAGGTGGTTGTTTAGTTTTAGTCCAGGTTTTTCAAGCATGATCTCTGTTTCATAAGGGACCTAGTCTCTTTGGAGAGCCAGGGAGCATGGTTTGATTTTACTCTGATCTTCCTAGAGAGAGAGCTAAGGAGTTTAGTGTATTCATGAAGATGCTATTGAAAGTGCTTACAGCATCGTTTAGGGGGAGGCGTTTTAGAATGGACCAATCTATGCTGTGGAGAATGGAGTTAAATTGGGATGAATTGAAAGTCGATAGTTTTCAACAGTCTTTGATAAGGTGGGGTTTAGGAATATGGGAGATGTCTTAAGATGGTGGTAGGGAGATGATCATGGAGGGAGTCAGGTAAGGTGGTGGGATTGTGGTATTGGTGGGGGAATTGGTAAGGATCCAGTCTATGATGGAGCTGGAAGTGGAATTTTTATGGAAGCGAGTGGAAGATGTTATAAGTTGGTAGAAGCCATGTAGGTGGATACTGAGTTGGGGGGAATCAATTGTGAGTTTGGACCAATCAATGTTGACATCACCAAGGATAAGTGTCTCATATGGTATGTTGTGGGAGAACCAGGATAGGATGTTTTCAAGAATAGGCCAGATTGTTACCAGGAGGAAGGTAGATAGAGGCAATTGCAAGTTTTTTGTGGGGACTGAGATGGCAGTTACGGATGATGATTTCAGCTGGGAGGAAGTCAGGAATTGGGGAAGGGTATGGTGAGAGGTTAAGAATGTTTGAGTAGAGGATGGCCACACCACCACCTTTTTTTTACAGGTCTGTCAGATCGGATGATATTATAACCTGGTGGGAGTATTTCACTATTTGAGATTTGTGGCTTGAGCCAGGTTTCAGATAGGGAGAGGATGTGAGGGGTATTGAGAGCTATCCATGAGTGCAGCCCAGTGACTATTTGCTAGACTCTGAATATTCAATGAGTAAATAGTTAAGTATTTGGATGGAGACGTTTGTTGTAACTGAGGTTGGTGACTGTTAGAGGAGTAAGATGGGGGCAGAGTAGAGGTAGGTTTGGGGAGAGAAGAGGGGCCAGGGTTGGGATGGATATCTCCAGAACAAAGTAGGTTTTTAGTGAGGAGAGAGTGTGTAGTAGATGCTAGATGGAGTTTGTATAGTTTTGACTTAGCTTTGTGGGAAGGTTTAAAAACCTGTATTATGGATAGTTTATATAGACTTGCGATAGAGATAGTAAAGAGATTAGGGGAGATAGTAAAAGATGAAGTAGTTGGATATATGTTGTATGAGTGAGAGGTTGGTGAACATAGGAGTTGGTCAGAGAGACTGTAGTGGTAAGAGGTGGAGATAGAGAGAATAAGGAGTAGTGTAGAAGATATTAGAAAATAATACATGTTGGAATAAAATATAGTCAGATAGAGTAGGTAGAGACAGTGGTATAGCTGAAGTGGTGTTGACAAGATTGACAGATTAGTAAGGTGGTTGTGGCAATAGGCAGGAAGTGGAATTGTAGTGGCTAGTGGGACAGGAAGGGAAGGGATAGTTAGGTATAAAGGTAATTGTAATGGGGTGGGTGGGAATGGGGTAGGGTAGGGGAGCAAAGTGAGCCCAAGCGTAGCGAGGGCGAACGGAGAGGGACTAGCACCCTGGTCAAGATGAAGTCATAGAAACAATCAGAAAAGATAGTGAAAAACTAGCTTGAGAGACAAGGATATAAAGTTTCTAAAGGTATAGTCACCAGAAATAAAATAAAAAGAAATAAAATATGAGCAGAAGTAAGCTTACGAAAGGACACTAGCCTCAAGCTACACAAGAAGATTTACTTGAAGGAAACCCAATGCTGTAAGGTTAAAATAAGCTACAATAGAGAGGGGCTTTGCAGGGGGAGAGAGAGGTATTACGAGCAGCTAAAAGCAGGGCAAAACAAAAAAAACATTAATATGTAAGAGTCTAAAGACAGTAAAATTGGGCAGGTGCACAAGGAAAGGCAATTATGAGTGAGGCTAGAAATGAATTCAGGGAAGGGTAAAGTGCAGAACAGGAGAATATACACAGAAACAGTATAAGGATAGTGGGTAACCAAAGAGAAAGGATAGGAGCTGCTGGTGTCTGCTTTTTGTGATGACTGGCAAAAAAAAACACTAAATTCTTGTTGTGCTTATAAAGTCTAGCATACATTAAAAGATTAGCTTATGTAGTAGTTATTTACTGGGACACATACTTCAGTGGTATTATTTTAAGCTGAAAATGGTGGCTTCCGGACAGATAGTTTGAGTTGTAGGGTATCTGTTAAGATCCTCAAACCTGTGTTGCCTGTACTGTGGCCAGGAGAAAACCGCAGGGAAAAATCCACTAGGGCTATAAAAAGAGAGGAGGGAGATTAGTTATGAGCAAGTAATTCAGGAAAAGAGCAAGACAAAAAATACCACTGGTAGAGAGAAAAAAATTAATACAGGTAGGCAGAGACAGTATACCTAGCATTAATTTCCATTGTATGAGTGTCTTACACACATAGCTAGCTAAGAACACAGCAGTGTTTACACCTATGCAAAAAGTAAAGCAGAACAGTAGTAGTTAACAACAGCACAGTGTAGACATACACAAGGCAATAATTCACAAAGCAGGAAAACAGAAATCCAGGATACTGAGGACAACAATTGGTACACTTTCAGGCAATAGTTCTTCCTTTTAGTTTAGTGCTACACCAAGAAATTACAATGAAAATACTACAGATACATCTAAATGTGAAGTTAAGGTGCCTGTTGCTCCTTGCAACAAGAAACTTAGTTGGTAAATATTCACATTTACAGTTTTCTTTCATTAAAAAACAAGAAATAATACGAGTACAATTCAAACGCTAAGCTACCCGTGATCATAAGATGCTGGAGCTCCTTGTGACAGGTTAAATAGACTTTAAATATTCACAAAACTAGAGTCGCGAGAAAAAGTACACCAGAAACTGCATATGCAAGCAATATTCATTTCAATATAATCACAAAATACTATATGACCTAAAGCAGATAAAGCAAAAGAATAATCACCAAATATTGTAAGGTTTAAAGCAGTTAAGGCAACAGAAAAGACATCCCAAAACAGTTAATGCCAAAGAATCAAAAGTTTACCTTACACAGAGCAGCAGATGCTCAGCAGCAAGAAAGGAAAAGAAGGTTGCAAAATGGCTCCTGCTGTTGTGAGGCGCCTATGAAGACTAGGAAGAGGAAGTGAGGTGAGGGGGAGGGGTAATGACTAATACTGGACTGGGCTAGCACACTGGTCAAGATGAAGTCATAGAAACAATCAGAAAAGATAGTGAAAAACTAGCTTGAGAGACAAGGATATAAAGTTTCTAAACAGAAATAAAATAAAAACAAATAAAATATGAGCAGAAGTAAGCTTACGAAAGGACACTGGCCTCAAGCTACACAAGTAGATTTACTTGAAGGAAACCCAGTGCTGTATGGTTAAAATAAGCTACAATAGAGATGGACTTTGCAGGGGGAGAGGGAGGTATTACTAGCAGCTAAAAGCAGGGCAAAACATAAAAAAAACAATATGCAAGAGTCTGAAGACAGTTAAATAAGGCAGGTGCACTAGGAAAGGCAATTATGAGCGAGGCTAGAAATGAATTCAGGGAGGGGTAAAGTGCAGAACAGGAGAATATACACAGAAACAGTATGAGGATAGTGGGTAAACAAAGAGAAAGGATAGGAGCTGCTGGCATCTGCTTTTTCTGGTGACTGGCAAAAAAAAAACTGTAAATTCTTGTTGTGCTTATAAAGTCTAGCATTAATTAAAAGATTAGCTTATGCAGTAGTTATTTACTGGGACACATTCTTAAGTGGTATTATTTTAAGCTTAAAATGATGGCTTCCAGACAGATAGTTAGAGTTGCAGGGTATCTGTTAAGATCCTCAAACCTGTGTTGCCTGTACTGTGGCCAGGAGAAAACCGCAGGGAAAAATCCACTAGGGCTATAAAATCAGAGAGGGGGGAGATTAGTTATGAGCAAGTAATTCAGGAAAAGAGCGAGACAAAAAAATACCATGGGTAGAGAGAAAAAAATTAATACAGGTACGCAGAGACAGTATACCTAGCATTAATTTCCATTGTATGAGTGTCTTACACACATAGCTAGCTAAGAACACAGCAGTGTTTACACCTACGCATAAAGTAAAGCAGAACAACAGTAGTTAACAACAGCACAGTGTAGACATACACAAGGCAATAATACACAAAGAAGGAAAACAGAAATCCAGGATACTGAGGACAACAACTATTGGTACACTTTCAATCAATAGTTCTTCCTTTTACTTTAGTGCTACACCAAGTAATTACAGTAAAAATACTACAGATACATCTAAATGTGAAGTTAAGGTGCCTGTTGCTCCTTGCAACAAGAAACTTAGTTGGTAAATATTCACATTTACAGTTTTCTTTCATTAAAAAACAAGAAATAATACGAGTACAATTCAAATGCTAAGCTACCCGTGATCATAAGGTGCTGGAGCACATTGTAACAGGGAAAATAGACTTTAAATATTCACAAAACTAGAGTCGCAAGAAAAAGTACACCAGAAACTGCATATGCAAGCAATATTCATCTCAATATAATCACAAAATACTATATGACCTAAAGCAGATAAAGCAACAGAATAATCACCAAATATTGTAAGATTTAAAGCAGTTAAGGCAACAGAAAAGACATCCCAAAACAGTTAATGCCATAGAATCAAAATTTTCCCTTACACAGAGCAGCATGAAGGGGAAAGAAGGTTTCAAAATGGCTCCTGCTGTTGTGAGGCACCTATGAAGACTAGGAAGAGGAAATGAGGTGAGGGGGAGGGGTAATGACTAATACTGGGCTGGGCTAGCACCCTGGTCAAGATGAAGTCATAGAAACAATCAGAAAAAGATAGTGAAAAACTAGCTTGAGAGACAAGGATATAAAGTTTCTAAAGGTATAGTCACCAGAAATAAATTAAAAAGAAATAAATGTCCCATATTTTATGTAATAGTCCCATACAATACTTATTTCTATTTGTAAAATACCTAAATGTTACAATAAATAGAATAAGCAAATAAACTTCTACAACAATAAGCTTACATTTAAGCATAAAACTAAAGTACTATTCTTTGTACTGACCATGGGTATGTGTTGGCCTGTAAAATCTGATGTATGTCCTGAAAATGTCCCATTTTGGTCATATGAAAAGGTGGCAACCCTACCAATGGTCAGAGCATTCGCTCAATATCTGCCCATTCGCGGTCCAAGTCATCTTGTCAGGACGGCCCAAAGATGAACGGGTATTACCCGGGTCTACCTACCATGTCATGAAAGATAAGTATTTGCATGTACCTATGTGCGTGAAGTACAGCATGTGGAAGATCAAAAATGCTAGGGTAGTCCTCACAACTATATTGGTACCAAAGATATGAAGTGTACGCAATGTGTTCTGTTGACTGTGCCATGGGCCATCAACCAGAGAAGGGATGGATGGTGTGTGTGGAATATGGGGGTGGGTGGTGACAGGTAATGTAATAATTTGCCAAGGGGAGACTGGGTTGGATGCACAATAGGTGAACTGGAGGTGTACGAGGGAGCAGTGGGTGAATCAGAAAGAAAACCAAAGAACAAACATTCACATTCGCAATACAACCTGACAGGCCATACTGTAGAACACAATCCCACAAACATATGAACATTAAAATGTGCGATACACATGTACAGAAATGTTACCGGCACATACCCTCATAATGGTCTGGCCTGAACTGAGCAATCCAACCCCAACACACCTGGATACATAATTGAATACCCATCATCCCCTCCACAGCACACCACCCCCCCCTTCCTGAACATCCACCAAAACCAACCATACTTGGGCTGATAGCTTGGCACAGCCATATCTGCATATAGTGACCCCTACTCATATCTAATAGGCAGTCTCACCCTAGGCAGTCTCAGGATTGCAAACTTTGTATCCCTTGCATGTATAACCCTACCTCATTTTCGTAAAGCCAAAAGAATCGAGGTCATTGGTCCCCACAATTTTTGGATATCCCTCATGAGATAAGTATCTGTTCTAAACATTAGACTTGGTGTCACGACACGATGTCCAGTCCTGTAGACATCTGGACACAAGTTGTATGAGCAGTAGTTATCCACAAGACTGCTCAGCCTCCAGCCGGTCCTGCAGAACCTACGACCCGGGATTAAACACCTGACCGTGATGCACGTCTCCCCACGTGCATTATCGGAAATATATACCTTACACATTCGCATAGTGGCAGTTGGATATAGAGTGATTAAGGCACTTTAAACAGATGTAAGTAGGGTTACCACCTGTCCCACTTTGTGAGGGACAGTCCCTTTTTGGGCAGTTGTGTCCTGACCAAAAATAATACAATGGCAAATGTCCTGAAATTGTAGGAAATAATTATGTCCCATATTGCATGTAACAGTTGCATAAAAGTTATTTCTGTATGTAAAATACTTAAATGTTACAAGAAACAGAATAAGCAACTAAACTGCTACAAGAATAAGCATTCATTTAGGCAAATAAGTAAAGTTCTAACCTTTGTACTGACCATGGGTATGTGTCAGCCTGTAAAATCTGATATGTGTCCCGAAAATGCCCCACTTTGGCCATTTGAAAAGGTAGCAACCCTAGACGTAAGTGGATATGCAAGCGTGTATCCACGATGGTAAGTGGCGGTGATTCAATGGTATGGGAAATGTAAATAAGCATGTAGGTGTATATGCATGTGTATGCACAGACCTATATATATATATATATATATATATATATATATATATATATATATATATATATATATATATATATATATATATGAGGATATGAAGAATGAACATGGTCACAATACAGCAGTCATAACGAATGTGAAGGGAAACAGCAGCAGAATCCCCCGTAATATTTAGTGCTGTTATATCAGGTTGGCCAGAGGTGAGCACACCTCTGCATCCCCAACCACAGGTAGGATGCTAAAATGGAACTAACAATGTCCCCGTGCTAAGTCTGACTTTCAACTAGGTACAGAGCAATCCTGGTCCCCAGTCGGACAAGCATAAACCTGGATGACCCCATAAACACCCTGACAATCAAATACACATATGTGCCAAGACTATAGGCTTTGGAGGTCTGAATATACTTTGAGTGAGTCAACATGCGGCAAGAGTCCAGAGCAGTAGGGAATGGTGCATGTGTAGTAGTGCGGTTTTCCCAACAGGAAAATGGATGCCTGCTGTGTTAGTGAAGAGTTGAGGCATGTGTTCGTTTAACTATGAACCATGGGTATACATATAAATGAAGCAGAACACCAACAGTGTAGTGGTTAGAGCATCTGACTATTGAGCAGACGTTGCCAGTTCAACTGCAGCACACACCATTTATGACGTGTAATCCGTATACGAGCATATCTTGCTAATTTTATGCTGTATAATGATATAATACCAATTAAATGTGAACTGGGGTGATGTAAGATTTTGCGTGACGTGAATCGGCGGTTAAACGGAAAACCGCAGCTGAAAAGTGTTGTACTCACCCTTTGTTCAATGGCCCTTGTTCCGCCCAGCAACACAATATACCACGTCGGGCAGGCCTGACGCCAGGACCCTACACATCACAATCAGTGTGATTTACCACTAAGCCACGGCAGTTATACCTAACGTCGATGTTATCACAAACATAGCAGACAGCACAGTCATTCAACAGTATGATCAAAGTAATTAAATCATATAGATGTGTATGCATACGTACGTACATACACATACACACATATATACATATATATATATATATATATATATATATATATATATATATATATATATATACATATACATATATCTAACTAAAATTAACCGCACTCAAAAAAAAATGAATGAAGAGAAATAATTTTAACTAAGAAATGAACTTCGTGACAATAAGAGCATTCAAAAAATAGTAAATCACACCAACAACTGTTGTAGTACTTTAGAGCTTTCATCTTATTTATTATCAAGACTTCTTCAGAAAGACAGGTTTCATAACTATGAGCAACCATTTTCACTTCCTTTGCACACAATCCCCTTTTGCACACAATCCCTTTTTTGCACATAATCCCTTTTTGTACACGATCCCTATCAGCATGCACACGACAGCACAAGGCTATTACTGTCTGACCAATTTACCTTATGTAACTGCAATTGTAATGTTAATGAAAATGCACACAGCACCCTGCCTGTTCACATTTTACTATTGGAAAGGAACTGTTGTTAATTTAAATGGCCTGCTAGAACTAATGTATTTAAAGGAAGTGAAAATGGTTGCTCATAGTTATGAAACCTGTCTTTCTGAAGAAGTCTTGATAATAAATAAGATGAAAGTGCTAAAGTACTACAAGAGTTGTTGGTGTGATTTACTATTTTTTGAATGCTGTTATTGTCATGGAGTTCATTTCTTAATTATATATATATATATATATA